>NW_025335438.1:21578744-21632073 GCF_004798865.1 Varanus komodoensis
ATGAGAAAGGTGGGGCTAGATGAATCACAAGTTGGAATTAAGATTGCTGGGAGAAATAACAACCTCAGATATGCAGATGATACCACTTTAATGGCAGAAAGTGAAGAGGAAGTAAAGAGCCTCTTGATGCGGGTGAAGGAGGAGAGTGCAAAAGTTGGCTTGAAACTCAACATTAAGAAAACTAAGATCATGGCATCCGGTCCTCTCACTTCCTGGCAAATAGATGGGGAAGAAATGGAGATAGTGACAGATTTTATTTTCCTGGGCTCCAAGAACACTGCAGATGGGGACTGCAGCCAAGAAATTAAAAGACGCTTGCTCCAGGGGAGGAAAGCTATGCCAAATCTAAATAGCATTCTAAAAAGCAGAGACATCACCCTGCCAACAAAAGTGCAGATAGTCAAGGCTATGGTTTTCCCAGTTGCAATGCATGGCTGGGAAAGCTGGACCATATGGAAGGCTGAGCGCCGAAGGACTGTGAATTGTGGTGCTGGAGGAGACTCCTGCGAGTCCCTTGGAGAGCAAGGCAATCAAACTGGTCAGTCCTAGAGGAGATCAACCCTGACTGCTCTTTAGAAGGCCAGATCCTGAAGATGAAATTCAAATACTTCGGCCACCTAATGAGAAGGAAGGATTCCCTGGAGAAGAGTCTAATGTTGGGAACAATAGATGGCAAAAGAGGAAGGGGATGGCAGAGAATGAGGTGGCTAGATGGAGTTGGTGTGAGCTTGCGTGGACTCCAGGGGATGGTGGAGGACAGGAAGGCCTGGAGGAATGTTGTCCATAGGGTCGCGATGGGTCGGACATGACTTTGTGACTAACAACAACAACAACAGTGCAGCATGCATTTATTTAGGGCAGCGGGAGGAGGCTCTGGCCTTCCAGGTATTCTGGCCTGTAGTTCTGGGCAACATCCGCCATGATGAGTCATGTTGGGCGTTGCTGGGCCAAACCTCTGAAGGGTCGGTCACTCCAGGGCTTTAAAAGGTTTCCCCGATTTCACGTCAGGCTCGTCGCCCGCGCGGCTGCAGGGCATCCGAGCGGCCAGGAGAGGGCGCGAGAAGGACGGAGTTCGGCAGGAGGCTGGCTGTGCCCGGCGCGCGTTCTCCCCCGCATTTGTTTCAGGAAAGGGGGAGCGCCCGGGCAGCACGATCCCAGGGAGGAGAGAAAGAGGAGGAGCGGTGACTGCGCAGGCGTCCCTCGTACCTTGTTGATTAGTCAGTCCGCGCTGGGATGGCGTTTACTGGGTCAGCTGGAGCTGCAAGCAGAACAGCCAGCCGGAGCAACAGCAGTCGCCGCCGCCACTGCTGCGGCGGGCCTGGAGGAGCTGCTGCTGGGGCCGGGCGCGGGGAGTCACCTTGCCTGTGAGCTACCCCGCCATGGCCCGGGAAGGCGACCGCGGCAACAGCAGAGGTTGAGGCTGGCTGGCTGGCTGGCAGGCTGGCTGGCTGGCGCTCCCCGCCCCCAAGCACCGACCGGCCCCCTCCACCGCTGCCCAGAGCCAGAAGAAGATGGATGCGGGCCCTCCGCCGGGCTCCAGTCTCAAGGATGTGAAGTGGAGCTCCGTTTCGGTCCCGTTGGACCTGCTGGTCAGCACTTACCGCCTGCCCCAGGTCGTCAGGCTGGACGGCGGTGAGTAGAGCGCGCGCGAGCTGTGCAGAAGCCGCCGCCGCTGCAGCCCGATCTGGGCAGGTGGGACGGGGGAAGAAGCCGAGCAGCCGCAGCCGGGAAACCTCCTCCTTCGCCTCCTGCTTCCCGAGCGACTCGCTCAGCGCCAGCCGCCACCGCCCCCTCTTGCCTTGGACGCCGGCCAGTCTCCAGCCGCGCGTCCTTCTGGGGAGGGGAGCCCATTGGGAGACGCGGGCACGTGACCCCAATCCCCATGAATGGGCCGGGGCCGGGGCCGGGGCCGGGCGGGCGGCGCTGGGCTCCGCGCGCGGCTGGGGACGGGGACGGGGACGGGGGGGCGGCTTGGCCGCGGGCAGGAGTGGGCATGCGGAGGAAGCCGCCCTGGACTGATCCGATCAGCTTCGAGCAAGCGAAGCGAGGGGCAAACCCGGCACTTTTGAAAAACGAACTTCTGTGTAAATACACGAGCAGTCCAGAGGTCGGTCTCCAGTCATTCCGCGGGGAGGAAGTTCCGCTGAAATGCGCCCGGGCGCTGGCCACAATCCAACATGGATTCTATGCATGGCTGTTGGGATTGAGTGTCTGGATTTAAATGGGATTTTCTCCCACGACTGCAGCCTAAGTGCGGCTCAGCCCCGAGAAGTACGCGGGCAGGTACACCGTGTTGCGTTAGGGTCCGACTTGGAAGCGCTGGCCTCTTAGGCTCACTCTGAAAATGTCAGCTCCTCCGGCGATGAACCGTAGAATGTCTATTGACCGGGGCTTCCCAGAAATCCAGCTCCACTTTAATAGTTGATAGATTGTCTTACTCGGACAGCCTTGAAAGGTGTTTAGCTTGGAAAATTTTCAGATAGTAGTTCGCCCCTAGCCCGGTATAGGGGGATACATTTGTTTGACTAACACATTACAGTAAATATAAACGCACAAACTGTCTGTAGTCGTCTCTGTTTCTTTCTTTAACCGGACCCTTCTATTAGTTTTGTACTGATACCGAATTTTTATTGTCCAGCTTTTTCTTTTAAAGAGCAATTTTATTCTGTGTGCCAAGTGTACATTGGATCTCTAATGAAGCCCTCTGAAAATGACTTTATTTTTAACCCCTTTTGCTAAACTTACAGGTCCTGCAAACATTTCACATTGAAATGACAAGGGGTAAGGTTACTAATTGTTTTCTCTTTTGGGAAAATAATGGATCCGCCTAGTTTACATAGGCAGCGCAGGAAGACAACTATGATGCAGTATTTATGCCTCTTAAGTATTAAATAGATAATGGTTCCAACCTTTCATCACCTATTTGCACCGATCTATCAAGATTTTCCTAATTGAATAAACTAGAAATTTATTAAACTAGAGTTTGCCCACTTCTAATGAGTATCCTGCCTTGAATTGTCTATACTTTTCCAGTACTTATAGTCCACTGTCACTTGTACACGAATCTTCAGGTGACGCTTGTGAATTAAAACAAGTAGCCAAATTATATAATGGGTTACTAATGAGGGCATGAAAGGGTTGAGGACTGTTTCATTTCTATTATTAGGGGACTATCATCTGACGGCTCTGAAGCCACTTTTCCTCTCATATGTAGTAGTGCAAAAATAGGTGCTGATGTGCTCACTTCACATTGCAGAAGATGAACTATTGTGTGAGTGACAACCAGCAACAGTTTTAAGTGGATAAACTGAACTGCACAGATTCTCCTCTACAACTCTTGACTCCCCATAATCTTTTGCAATTTTATATATGAGAGGGAGAGGGAGGGGTAGAGGGAGAGCATTAATTCAGCCCTAGTATCCTAGGGGTTCATTTGTTTCTCTTGATTCTAATGCAGAGTTCCCAAATATTGTTCCCACCAGATGTTTTGGAGAACAACTCCCATCATCCCTTTCCACTCCTGATTGAGGCTGATGGAAATTGGAGTTCAGAGCATCTGGAAGGTATTGGTTGGGAAAGGCTGTTCCAACGTAACTCTTTGTAACTTCATTGCGTGTTTTCTGGCCTTTTGGCATCCTTATGTCCCTATTTTCTCAAATGTAACTCCCATGGAGTCAATTGAAGCTCATTCTGAAATTCCCTCATCTCCAAAAGTGCTCAGACACTTTTTCAAATTGCTCTTCTCACAACAGAAAGGGCATTAAATAGGACTGGCCCAGCTCAGTGGTGGGAAAAGTGAGGCACTAAGGGCTTCACCTGAAAAACAGATAGTCAAGTCATGCTTGTTATGAACTATTGCTACTTATGATTTAGAATTGTTCTCCCTTTATAAAGCTAAATAACCCAGATTTCTGCTTTTCAGTTTGAATGGATTTTAGATCACTCAAACTCTTGCGATGTGGGTTTTCTGAAATTGTTTGAATTGATACATGCCCTGATACCCTAGATTGATGTGGGGTCTAATGTAACATCTTTGATTTATTTTTAGTTAAAACAACAACAACAACAACCCCACACAAAGTTTGCCTTGTTCATCTCACACGCTGTTTAAAGACTATCACAGCATTTCAATAGCTAAAAAGTGTAGAACTGAAATATTTGATTAAAACACTTGAAATATTTGTCCAGGTTAGGAGATCAATCAACCACATAAAGCATCATCCTTTGCATGGTCAAGTAAATCCTGCTATAAGATTGCAGGCTAAATTTTATATTGAAACCAGCTCAAACCTTTATTTGGATTTATTTTTTTTTTTTTTTTGGAGGGGGTAGGAGAACTTAGAACATTTACAGCATATGTCAGTTTGGCAGAATGTTTTCTTGTGCATTATCTGAATTTAAGGGGGGAAACATTGAAAATCTAATGTACAATATGTGCAATTATATGCATGGTTAGAAAAAAAGTCCTACATTTATTGCAGTATTCACCTGGATTATATCTCAGTTTATCTGAGTTTATGAACTCTCGTTCCCCAGCCAGCCATACTGAGAACTCTAGAACTTTTTTTCTTTCTGACCATGCATAAGATTGTCTCTTGATTTAGCATGGCTAAATATCTGCACATGATTTACATATAGCTATGTATATCCCAAGTTCATGGGGAGAGTCACTTAAAAAAAGTTAATTACAACATTGAAATGGCCTGATTTGACTGGATGGAATCATTCATTCAATTATTAATAATATGGACTAATGTATATTTAGAAAAAAAGAGTAATAGAATTCTAGCTGTTCCTTATCACTGTACATGTCTTAATCTCTATATTTTAGAATGATTTAAAACTTATTAAACGTGAAATGAGTTATTACTTTTGAAGAAAAATAGACAGCAAAGTATTCTGAGTTTGCAGTATAAATAAAGTGCACATGCTTTTATAGGCAAGAAAGCTGTGTTGCTCTGCTAAAGTTCTATGAGATCCCTGTTCGTATACACTTATTTTTTCTACTTCTTGCTTAATATTTAGCCTGATAAAGAGATCTGAATAACTTAGGAGCTGGGCCACTATTTAGGTACATTTTAATTGGTCCAGTGTTATCCTGCTGTGTATTTCATGGTCCCAAATGCCATTTGGTAATGTGGCTAATGATGCTTTGCTACTGTGCAACAGAGAATGCAGTCTTACGTTGTTTGCCATGATGCCCATAAGCTTTTGAATATGACTGGCTAGGGTGCCATCTGACTATGGCAGCAGTCGCTGACCCCAGCCTCCCTTTCCCCCACTTTGCACTGTGCCCCTATTGATCTCTCTGAGGTAGATTTCTGATATTAGAAATGCGACTGGCACAGTTCTTGCAGGGCTGGCTGCTGCGAGAAAGCAGGCTCCTTGGTCAGGGGGAGGAAGCACAAGAGCACCCGAATTCTTAGCTGCTCAACTGTGCCACCTGCATTCTAATGACCAGAACTGGCTGTTTACCACCAATTCCCTTTTAGCACTTTGCTTGTTGCACACCTGGAATTCCTTGGCTGCTGCTTGATGCCATGCTGTCAGCCGTGCTTCATTTCCATGGCTTTCCCTTATGAACTTCTCAGAAGGCTTCAGCTCTTGAGTGGTATATACATTTCATAAAATACATAAATATATTGGAGGCTGTCTTTGTGAGACAGTTTTGTAGAATCCATAGTAAAAGTTAATTTTCCAATTCCATTAAAAGCCTTAGTTGTAAGACTAACAAGGCTGACTGATAACTCCGTATGCTCTGTAACTTTGTTAACCCATAGCTGTCTATCAGATGCATGACTGAACATTGAAAATTGCTTTGAGTGTGTGTGTGTGTTCTCTCCTTCCCAAGTTAATGAGAAGGCTTGCAGATTTTGGGGTGAGGGAAGGAGGAGCAATCTACTGAAATGCAGCCTGAGTAGGAATGCCATTGCAAAGAAAACAACAGCAGGCAGCACACAAATTGCATTTTAAATTCTTAAGGCAGATTTCAAGCCACTTGTATCATGAGTTCTGCTTATGTGACTTGTCCATCATTAACAAATATGCCATTATTTTATGTCTGGATGCTTCTGCTAGGAAACCACTACATCTAATTTGTTTGGGTGGCTTTGGAAGTTCAGAAAGTACATGATTAAAATAAGATGAGGCTGTTGTAATAGCACATGAGACTCATTCCCACTAAGGAATGCTGTGGAAACTAAAATGAGCTAAAATGAACAAAAACAAGCAAATGATAGCTAGTTTCTTTATCTGAAAGACTAGCAAGATTACAAGATAGGAGATGGGGCACATGTAGAGACATGACAAGCGAACACACTTGTATTTGCATTGTGTAGTCTTAGCATGCGCTCACTAAAAGTGCTAGGAAGTCACAACTGTCCAGCACATTTATGTGCTACAAAGTTATATATATATATATCTTTTGCTCTACATATAGTTTCTGCCCTTCTCCCACCCACAAACCCACCATGTGGAAGTGCTACGAAGGGAAATACCAGTTGGATCTGAACAATGAAATTCTGGCTAAAGAAGCCAGGATATTCACTTGCTACTTCCTTTGGTGTGATCCTGAACCTCTTAGTTAGTTAGAGGTCATGATTAGAACTGGCCTTGTGCCTCAGTACAATATTTTAGAGACCGTCAGAGCAATCCCATGTCTCCTAGACAATATTGTTTGTGTGTGTGTGTGGGGGGGGGGGGGAATCAGATTCCAGATTTTCAGATTTCAGAAAACAATTCTGACCTCAGAGCTAGAAATTAGTGCTCAGAAGACCCCCCTGCTGCAAGAGTGGAGGAAAACCCCCATGGGCTACTCTCCAAGGTTAGGAGTAAAAAAACCTTGAAGAATGGGTTCAGGGGGCCTTCTAAGAGGTGGAGGAGGGAGATTGGCTCTTCGAAGGCACAAGGTTTCCTGGTGATGCTTTGACCCCCTTGCCTCCTGCTCCAAAGTACCACAGTTAGATAGCTGAAATCAGCCATCTAGATACTTGGCAGTACAGGAAGTTTTAGTCCACTGAGCACAAATGTTGCCTCTGAGCACCTTCCTTCCTGCACAGGATACCTGAAATCTTCCAAGGTCTGAGGGTTATGGGCAGTCTCACTGGATCACTACTTAATCACTACTTTTGGTCATCATCCAATACAAGTAAACCCATACCAGCTTTTTGCCTTTTGAAATGATACCTGAAGCTTATTTCATTTTAAACAGAAACTCTTTTTTGTTGCTAATATGAAATAGTTCCTTGTGCCTCTAACACAGCCATCCTAAACATTGTCATTACTGTGCTAACTGGAACCATTCGTGTGGCTTCTTTGCGATGTCTTTGAACATTGAGTGAACATGTATTCTTACATTTCGCTTCCTGGAAGTTAACATACGATCAATGTAAATGCATTCTCCATGCCTTTATGACAGCTAAAAAACTGATATTACAACACTGGAAGGATAAATGCTCACTTCATATGATGCAATAGATTAAGGGACTAACAATGCTTTCAGTGTTTGAACTGGTGGTATATAGACACAGCTTGGAAATGTATACATGTATTTTGTCTCCCTATTTTAAAGCTGATGTATATATTTTTAGAAAGTTGTATTTTCAAACACACACATACTTCAAATGTATCAGTCGGATTAATTTAATTACATGTGTTAGTTTTGTTTGCCTTTTCTTGGTTTTTGTGGCTTTATTCTTTTGACATATACAATAAAACTGTGCACTGTCTCTGGTGAGCAGCAAAGGTTGAATGCAGTCATCTTCGGTCCACAGAGCAGCAGAACGTGCTTGACAATTTGAACTCTCGCTTCCACTTCTTCCCAAGCTTTCCCTTTTTCAAGCACCTTGGTCTGACACAGGCTGCTGTCTTTTTCTGAAGAAAAGATCCACAAATTAATTAATTTATCTATGCATTCATGCATGCATTTATAAGGCTGCCTATAACTGCTGAGGCCTTCCTAGGTGGAAATGGGTGCCAGGAAGCCACATTTCTCTAGTTTAGGACTGAGTTGAGACCAGTTTGAAAACAGTTGCTTGTGCCTTTACAAAAATACCTGTATGTACATTTAATTGGGGGCTAATATGTACTGTACATATTAAGTTGTTTTTGACCATTTTGTTGGATGAATTTTAACTAGTTTTTAGCCCTAATTGCAAGCTTTTCTGAGAACAGGGATGAATAACTACATGTATAAACATCCATGTCAATAGTATTGCTATGGTTTAGCCTGGTTTTGTTTTGTGAGACTCATTTTCAGAGATGAAAAATGCATTTGGAGAAAAGTGTTTTTCCCTAGTTAGCAACAGAAGTACATTGCTGAAAGCGGAGGGAGGGAGTGAGAGACCTCTATTGTACTTGAAGTGGATCACCTATGAAAAAAGGATGTTGTAAGGTAGGCAGCCATGACCTGTGGCTGTTGATTAAGCTGTTCTTTTACTATCTGCAATGAGAGCTCTTTGCTATATAGGGAGAGTACATTTCTTACTGTGTTGTAAATTCCCAGTGTTGACTTGGATTGCTTTCTGGCCATGTAATTAATACTGTTAAACGTATTCATCAATAAGAAGCTTAGGCTGCAATCCTTATGCATTTGGAAGCAAGCACCATGGAACTTGGCAGAATTTGCTCCTGAGTAAACATGCAATACATGGCCATGATTCAAGGGAGCTTATATGAGAGTCAGGGAATAGTATGTCCAGGTCCACACTGTAGTTAAGACTGAAGATGTATTTTTAAAAACTGCTTATACTAAACTGGTGCCTTCCAGATCTACAACTCCTGTCAGTATAGTCATGGGAGTTGTACTCCAACACATCTAGGAGTTCTCAGGCTTGGGCAGGCAGTTTTTAAAACTATGTATAGTAAGCACTGATTGAGCCTTCAGGAAGGATTTTTAAAAAATTGTTTCATCCCAGGCCAGAGTTCCATTGAATGCCCTCACTTAAAAAGCTGCAGTTTAGCATGATAGAAAAGCACCCATTGACTTGAGCTTTGGGAAAGATGGGAGACAGATTTGTGATTGTACAACAAAGCTGAACTGAGTTTTTTTTTTCTCCTCAGTGTTTCCCTCTTTTGCAAAGGCCAGCCACTGGCCAGCCTGGCCTTCTTGTGTGTGGTTTCCTCCTTCCCTCCCTCTCTTCTTGCCTTTCCAGATCATTAGCCTACAGGCAGGGCCTGTCTTTAATTTTTGTGTAGCAACTAACTGAAGCACTTTATTTATAAACTTAGTAATGATAATGAGGTTTCCTCTTCAGGAGTCTGGCCTGCTGCCAACAGAGTTCAAAGACATCTGATTTATTTATTGATGTGTAAATGGACTCTCTTGGATTGTGGAAATGAATGGAGAAGAGCCCAAAGCTTCTTTAGGAAGCCTTTGTTAGTTTTTAAGATGCCACAGGACTCTTTGTGGCCTTGGTGCCATTTGTTACATTCAAGAGCCAGTGTGGTGTGGTAGTTAGGAGTGTTGGGCTGGGACCCCAGAGGTCTGTGTTCTAGTTCCCACTTAACCATTAAGATCACTGTATGACCTTGGACCAGGCACAGACTCCCAGCTTAATCTTTCTCACAAGGTTGTTGTGAGGGTACAGTAGAGAGGAGGAGGATCATGCACACCTCCTCCTTGGAGGAAAGAAGCAAGATATAAATGTAATGAAATCATAATTTGACCAGCTTCTTGTGTTGGCTGCTGCCAGATGGTTCCCTACAGTTTGCTCTTATGGCTTAGAATGAGAATCAAACTTTTATGTAACCTTCACTCTAGTGTCTTTGTAATCGAATAGAGATGATCAGAAATAGAACAACTTAACCATTTTGTGTTTGTTTACAATTTGGGACTACCTAGAAAAGGTAATAAGCTCTTAACAAGAAGCTATAACTTGAGATGTGGTAGTTCTGTTATAATCAAATCTGCATAAATTAACATGTGGGATCCTCTCCTTTGCATCCTTATGTATTTATATTCTGTACTTTCCAACAGCCAAAGCTCTCTGAGTGGTTCACAAAAATCCTAAAACATAACATGATAAAACGTGATACAGAACTTTAAAAAATTAAAACAAGACAAAAAGAAGAGTAAAACCCAACAGCAGGATAAAGCTCTAAGAATGCAGTTGACTGTCCTAAGAAGTCATGGCTTGTTAACCATGAACAGCCCATGAAAAGAAGCCATGCTGTGTTGTTGGATTGTGGCTATGAGTTCAACATGGTTTGTTATCTTGACTGTGTTCAGACCACACAATAACCCTTGTTTCACCAACAACCTATGGTTCAACAACACACCACAGGAAGAACAAAACTAAAGGATTTAAAATCCTGAGAAGATTAAGAAAGACTTCTCCCGGGGCCAAAAAATGAAAGTGTAGGTGTCAGGTGAACTGCTTCGGTGAAGGCATTTCACAATAGAGGTACCACCAGTAAAAGATCCTTTCCTCAGCAGGCATGTGCCTAATCGCATTTGTGTGTGAGGAGGGCACCCTTGTGTGCAGGCAGTCTGCTGGGACACTTTTCCTTCAGCTCTTAGCCCTGAAGAAGGACCTTCTGAGCCAGATATTTGGGTCTGGTCAGCTCTCTGAAGAACTGCACTAGTCACTTTCTGGCCACTGAAGCCTTCAGAGAGTTTGCCCACCCTCTTGCTCATCTTGGCATGACCTTCAGGGCAAGCCAGCACATGAGTGACTTCTGAGTGGGACTCTCCAGGAGGGCTGTCTAGAGCATCTGGTGCAGTGCTGCCTTGCTGGAGTGAGGTAGCAGTTGAAGGGACCATTGGTGGGGAAGGGACAAAGCATGCCACTCTGTCTCCTGAGGTGGAGGAATCAGCCCCCATCATGGGAAGGTCAGTTTGTTACCCACCTTGAGCCATTAATGCTAATCTCTACATCAGCCATCTGGATAAGAGAGTCAGGATCCTTATATTCTTTTGATTCTGTCATGAAAACAGGAACATGACACGTGTTGATGTTCTGCCTTGACTCACCACATGACTCTTCTTGCAGGAGCCAGGTTTAATGCTCCAGAAATAATTTGCTGGAAAAGCTTTTGATTTATTTTGCATCTCTGTCTTCTCCTTTGTGTCTGGAAATTATGGTAGCAAACTTTGTGCTTTTTTGAGCTAGGTTCTAAATAATTAAGTAGCTGTAGCTCTTGTGCATTAATGTTTTGATTTCAACAGCGTGTCCTTAGTGCTTTGCCTCTCTGTGTAAGGCACAGTGAGATCATAAACCGATTCCCCTCAACTTGGTGGAATTATCAGGAGGATTCTTAGGACCTGGCTGTAGCTTTTTGAAGATGAAAGAACAACACTTTTCAAAGCTACAAAAAATAGGAGAGGTATACCTATTAATTTTTCTTCATCTTTTCCTCAAATACCCTGTTGCAGTTAATATGTGGAGGGAACTTAGTGGAAGCATAAAGAGTACTCTTTTTAACGTGCTCTTTCACATTGTTGGGGGATGCTCTGAATATTCTTCCACTGAAATTCTATTTTTACTACCAATTTTCTAAACTGTTCAAGCTGAAATGCTTTTTTTCTGGATTTCGTATTCAGTACAGCTGTGTTGGCAACAGACTTGCAAGCTCACCAAAAAGGGTGGCTTCCTCCTGTGCCTGTAACAGCAGCTTAATGCGCAGAAATCAGCAGGTTAAGTTTTTAACAGCATGGAGAAATTATGTATGCTCACCTAAATGTTTATACATCAAGTTGCTATTAAAGGCGCAGCTACAGTTACAAAGTTGGCAGTTCTAGCTGATAAAGAGTGGGAGTCTAAACTGTGCCCACATTTGGCTAGCATCTGCAGTGGAGTCTGCAGCTTTTGGCTGGCCTTGATAACTAAATAAAAGTTGTGGTTGCCCACCCATTCTTCTCCTCTTGGTGGCTTGGCCACTATGTGTGCTTCAGCTGAATAGTAGCCAAGTCTTCTGCCACACTTTCCCACAGGAAGGGAAGGTTTAAAGGTTGTCTGTTTGGTCACTATTTATTTAGCCTTGTCACTCCGGACACCATGGAAAAGGACCCCTCCTACACGCAGCCCTTTTCCTGCTCTACAGCAGAGAGCAGGAGGAACTTGCTGGCTTATCACTGTGCCACCAAAGTGTTCTGGCTGCCTCAGCTGCAGCAGTCAGGCAACTCAATCACTGGGATCGATTGGAATCGATCCCAATGATTCCAACCCATCTTCCACCTCCATGGTTAGGATGAAGTTCGGTGGTTGTCATGGGCTCACAGTAAAGATGGTGCATTCACCCTGTTGAGCTAAATTGTGAAAGCCCACATCTACGCAGTGCAACTTTGCAGTAGATTGCAGACCCTTTAATTCTCATATGCAGTCAATGTTTCTGCAACAGGGCAAAAATGTGGGCATGTATACATACATGTTCTAAGCAAAATGCCTTCCATCACTTTAGGAGTACTATTTTGTGGGTTCTTCCTCACCCCTCCCCTCACTGCCCAAAAGTTAAGAACCATTGAGAAAAGGCCAAGTGCATGTGATAATACTCTGCTCTGAAGCAATGCAATACTTGGTTTACTAATGTTAATTCACTGTTCTAGCTTTTGTAATAGGACTATAGCAGCTCTTCTATAATGTGCCCAAACAACAGAGGAGGTTAATAGCATCACTTAATGGAAATAATTATCAGTGAGCTCTAAACCATTTCCCAGCATGTATACTCTGTTCAGGCACAAGTAGCAGAGCTAGATTACTGACCCAAATGGAGAAATGGAAGATCCTTACAGCATGGACAGCTGCTAAATTATAAAATTCTCTCTCTGGGTCAACAGAGAGCCAGATCTTCAGTCTGAATCTTTTGTTAGCTTTGGGGAAGCCAATTTAATATGTATCACAAGATACCACTTGCAGTAATTAGATTTATCCAAATTTTGGCCTTGAACAAAACAAGGAGGAAAAGTATTTAGATTCATATTCATGTGTTTACCACTCTTGGAACTGAGTATGATGCAAAACTTGGCTTGATACTCGAAAAAGAGTAGTAGACTTGACCTAAATAAACATTGGTTCTTGCAAGGAATTTAGTACAAAGTGACCATAGGAAAGGCCTTTCTTGCACACCCCAAGCACTTGTGACAAAGCAAGAAATGGAAGTGTTCCCTTTGGAGTGACATGCTGATACCAGAGTCATGTGCATGCTTGCTACCAGCCATTAGCAAAGTGATGTAAGAGCCAAGGCCTTTTCTGTGGCAACCTTACACTGAAGTGCTCGTGTGATTAGGCCCTAGTTCCCTTGGCCTGCATAAGTGAAATAACAAATTGTCTAGGTAGTTATTTACCTAACCTGTGTGCTCAAATACTGACTCAAAACTTGATCCTGTATTTTTGCAACCATTATCATTGAATGGTAGAAAAGAAATCCAAAGGAGATGAAATATTAGAAAAATTATCATGGGACTGGTTCCGAGTTCTTGTGCTTGCCTTGAGTATGATGTGGCTGAGGAGGGTGCATGAGTGTCTCATTCTACAGTCATCTCTCTGGCAGCCAGCAGCCACCTCAGCTTCCTTCATTTCAGATCAAACACAGGGAAAAACATTGTATGATAATTCCTCTCTCAGGGCTTTTTTCGAGCAGGAAGTGCAGGCAGTGTGGGAGGCTGCAGAGCAATGGAGAATGTGTAATTGAAAGAAAACACATACACAGCACCTTCAGCGAACTCACATGAACTGGAAAGTGTCAATAACACCACTGAAAGAGAGGTGACATAAATGATTGCTTTGAGAACGAGGCAGAAAAAAGAGGAACAAGCAAATGGAAGTAAGATTTTGGCACTGCCCAAGCTGCACCTCTTGCCTGAAGCAGTATGTGGTGCTGCCCCCCTCACACCCAGGACTGGGATTGTGCCTAATGCCAGTGGTGATAAGAGAGACAAGCACCCTCCAGAAACTGGACTCTTGGAAGACCCTCAGGAAGGTGCCAAACACTGAAGAATGAATCTTCAAGCTGAGTTAAATTTACTCAGAAGACCTTTTTCTCAGAAAAGCCCTGTAGTTTCTTGTTTCTTATCTACCATCTTGTGTTACAAAGGCCACTTTAAGAAGGGTAAGAAGCCATTTGCTCACCCTGCCAGTGAAAGCTAAATAGTCTTTGCTTGTGGAACAGAGCAAGACTGCTGAGGTTCCTTCCTGACACCAGTCCTAGCATTCTGAACTGTTTATTAGTATTCATTAGTTATATTTATACCTCACCCTTTTTCTGCGAGGAAGGAAATCCTCCTCCTCCTCCTCCCTGCTTATTTATCTTTGGCAGTTACTGCCAAGAGTCAGTAACTGGCTCAAAGTCAACCAGTGAGCTTCATGGCCGAGTACAACCCATGTCTTCTGAGTCCCAGGGCAACACTCAAACCACTACCTTGACTGTTGACACGTTGCATTAAGCAAAGTCGGGGTCTATCATTAGAGACCTACGTAAGTAGGGCAGGTTTTTACAAAGTCTAGTTTTAGCTGTGTGTCCTTTGTAAGGGAGACATTGCTGCCTACCTCTTCAATAAAGCATGATTGCTTAGCCAGTTAACGCTCGTTTAGAGAGGTCTGATGGGACATGCTGGTGGCCGTGGGTGGTTCAGTGCTCTGCACCCTCTCATTTTTTTTTCTTGGCCACCTTAGGTGAGAAATGGAACTGCAGGCATCATAACTGGGGCCTGGCCTCCTCTTCCCTGCTGATTCTCATTCTCTCTTGGGTGCATTATCTTTGCAGCCCCAGTTTCATGAGACCCCATCTCCATCTCTCATGTTACTAGAGCTTTGGGCGGGGGGGGGGGGGCGGTAACCAAGTGAAACTGGTAGCAAATTTGGGACAGATGAGAAAAAGGAGGTCTTCACTTGTAGGTAATTTAAGGAATTTATTGCATTTCTCTAAGATATGTGCTAACTATGATGGCCTTCAAAGGAAGATTGTCCTTAGTAATAGAAGATAAATTCTTTGAGCTAAGATAGCTAATCTTAAAATTTTATTACTGAACATGGTAGAATTAAATATAGTAATACAGGAGAAAAATGCTTATTTCTTACTGAAGCAGCACCTTCTCATTTTGATCTATCAATATCTATTTTCCACACAAACATGTTTTTTAATAAGCACAATAGGGAGCAAGTTTACCCTCTTATTGTGTGTAATTTTCAATTGTTAATTCTACTGCTTACCCATAGGTGGACCTACTTCAGTTTGTGGGGTCTGCTTAGATGTTTTTGTTTTTTTCTAAAATTGTGTGGGTCAGTGGCATAGCTAGGTACAAAAGAATGGTTCAGAAGGATGGGCGTGCACTTAGAAGTGTGAAACAGGGTGCCTTTGAGTATATGTTGAGCTCAGGAATTTGTTTTCTATCTCGGAAATGATCTCGCAGTGATTTCAAGCAAAATTCCTGAAGGAAAGCTTAGGAGGTAGGAAAGTGCCTAATCTGGGAGGAAGCCTTCTTATTGTTGCAGTTGTCACTTGGGAATCAGAATGCCTTGTTGAGCTATTGCAAATCACCCAGAGGTCTATTAGTTCATCTGCATTCTTGCAATCCCACCTTGATAGTGTCTGAAATAACTATCAACTAAACTTTGTTTATCCCCCAAATTAACAGTTTTCAGAGAATTTGTAGTTATTGACATAGAGAACCTGATCCTGTCTGATACCAGAGACAAGCCCAACTACTTTCCCAAGGTAATGGAAACAAATTTCTTAAATCTTCTGTAGGCCGAATAGTAGCCTTTTCATATCCTTCTGTGGAGATATGAAACTGGGAACAATTCAAAGACTTTAATAGTGCCTGAAAAATCTATGCATGTTACACTGGTTTTCATCCATCTTTGAACCTTCTCTGAACTTCTGTTCAAGAGCTCAATTCATCCTGAAGTACAAATAAGAACAAATAATTCTGTTCACTCTTACTGTCAATGCCCTCCCCACTCATCTTTTTTTTCTTTTTCTGGGCTTCAGCAAATCAACTGACCCCTCTGTCAGGCTCTCCAAATTAGCTCAGCATATGAAATGGAGGAAGTTTCTTTCCGTATGTCACATAAATAATTACATTAAACTGTTTCCTCATTGCTCAAATTGCAAAATGTTGAAAATAACCATGTGTTTGGATTAAAAATCAGACATTGTCTCACTGTGAAGCGACT
This sequence comes from Varanus komodoensis, assembly GCF_004798865.1. NCBI lineage: Eukaryota > Metazoa > Chordata > Lepidosauria > Squamata > Varanidae > Varanus > Varanus komodoensis. Next base: position 21,594,857 of record NW_025335438.1, read on the forward strand.
TTTTCAAATAGTAAGTTTCCAGTTCCTATTAGTGATGGTCTGAACTCACAACTAGGGCAGTTTGTGAATCTTCATTCCATTCTGAGTGACACAGATTGGGTTTACTTTTACACCTAGACAGCCTAAGTAAAATTGTACCATTTAAGAGATGTGGTCATTTCCAGTCTGCAGCAGAGGAGACTCACCAGAGACTAGAAATGATGCTCAGAAGCATTCCCTGCTGTGGTTCATTCCCTGCTGTGGTTCCTCTGCTTCCTGAATTGGTTTAGAGAGCAAAAGAGACTAGTGATTCCATGCTTCCCTGCCATCATTTCCTATTTGCTCTAGGCTTGTGCACCCATTTCAGTGGACAGCAGGTTCCGTTCTCTTAGCTTGTCACTCCTCTCTGTGGAAGTCTGTTATTTTGGTGGATGGATGGGTTGGCAACACCTTGAAGAATATGAGAGAGGAGGCAGTGGTGAGCTGGGATGTTAGCATCTACCCATCCACTCACCAGCTGCAGGCCCGTGTATTTCAGTTTTTACACCGCATTTCAACATTTCCATTGTGAGGACTTCTGAAAGCCTTTCATGACCTAAGAGTTGCACTGCATGTTTGTCTATACATTTGTGTATTCTATTTTGAACTGCCTCATAGTCAATGTACACAATGTGGGTGAATATGACAATTATTCTCCAGTATTGCTTCATTTTCTCTGAAGCAGAAGCTCAAGAACAAAATTCCTGGGATATTCCATTTCACTTTTTCACTAAGTGAAAAAGAAAGCTTTGAAGAAATACCCCCACTATGCAGAAGAGATGGCTACAGCAACATGTGCCATGGATAAAGCAAGCTGTCTGTGGTACATCTGTGAAGGTGGTTAGCTGGTTGGAAAATTAACATTGATTGGCCCTTGGGTAGAAAGGACTCATGTCCTGCTGTTTTCATTTGCGCATGTTATCCAGCTGTTCACAAAAGGCTTCAGCTCCTGTTTGTGTCTGAAACAGCAGTAGGTGTCAGGACTCGTAAGCTAGAATGAATGTTTACATTTCAAAGGCTCTTGTGTCATCTAACAAATTGAGTATAAATGGTGATGTACTACTGAGCTGATAGAATACAAGAATTCTTTCAGTACTGCAAAAATCTTCCTCTAGAGTATAGGATTTCTAGCTGGCTGCCTGGCTGCCCTCTCAAAAGGGAGAGGAGCAGAACCACAAGTTGCCAAAGTTATTTGCAATCAGTAGTATGGATTCCCTAAATATCATCATTGTGTGCTTTCTGGTGAAGTTTTGATTGTACAATTTCTCTGCTTCATTCATAGCATTTTAAGGGGTCCAGACATGGTTGGCTTTCACTTGTAACCCTGTTATGTTTTCCCACTGAGCTTCCTTTTCTTGTACTTTTTCTTTCCACAAAAAAAGTCTGTTAATGCCAAAATAGCAGAATAGTGTGCATTATCCTTAGACTGATAGCTCTAAGAGCCTTTCTGTGGAAATACAAGTTCAATGGGGCTTATTCCCAGGGAGTGAGTATAAAAGTTTAGCACTAGTTGCTTTATAAGGGTGTGTTTTTGTTTTTTTTAAGCACACAGGAGTTAAGCACCCATACAAGCAGAAGCCATTAATTTATTAAATTATCTCCAGTAATAGAATAAAATGCACTTAAGGCACAATCCTGTCAGCAGCAGCTGTGCAGAAGCCTCCAACTTTGAGGCTTGCTTCCACCTTATGCTTGGCACAAGGCTCACCAGAGGAAATGGCCACTGTTGCCACACCTTACACAAGGTATTTTCTTTACATATCCAATTTTGACCATCTAGATGTAATGCCAGGCAGGAGCAGAGACAGAGGTTGGGGTGTTGACTGGAACTGGGGCAAGTCTTCAGTCCTAGCCTCCTCCCCACCCACAGTGGCAAGCCTCTTTTTGTCCTGTTCAATGCCCAATTGAACAGGAGAACAGCTGGCACCATTTTTTCCATCCATCAAGGGTTGGCCTCCAAAGTCCCACTTCCGAGGTTGCAGAACCTTGGATTTGGGACACTAAAGAATCCTGTAGTCTCCCAGCTGATGTCCTAGACTTCTGTAGTAAAAGAACTTGTATATAAAACAACTGCAGGGTAGCTTCACACCCAGTGTGGGCTCAGGTCTTATAGCACAGCTCATATACTGACGCTTGAAATAGACTCATCCGAAGTTTGAGAGTTCATTATTTACTTTAAAAGGCCAAACTGAAACCATGTGAAAAAGTGCACACTGAATCACTCTTAGTGACTGCCTCTTGCATTGCCAGGTGAGTGCATTCGCTATTGTTCCTCCAAAATCTCTATCCCCAGCGGCTCAACAGAGATTTCAGCTCGCTGGAAGTTAGTGCAGACCAGCAGTTCAGCTACACCACCTTGCTGTGTAAGCAAGGCCCTCTAGCCTGGCCATCAATAAAGATTTCTATCAGAAGCAAGACATAAGCTAGGGAGGCAGTTGGATGACTTAAAGGATAGTAAGGAGATTGCATAGAGGTTGAATGAATTCTTTTCAGCTGTCTTCACTGCAGAAGGCATAGGACAGACGCTTATTCCTACACTACAAGCAAGAAAGATCTTGGAATTGCTGTATATCACAAGCTGAATATGAGTTGGGAATTCCATGTGATTGCAAAAAGGGGAAATGCTACTTTAGTCTGCATTAATAGAAGTATCACTTCTAATCACATGAAGTACCAGTTCCCCTTTAGGCAGCACAGGTTAGGCCGCAAGTGGAATTCTGCAGCCACTTCTGGATACCACAATTTAATAAAGATGCAGACAAGCTGGAAAGGATTCAGAGGAGAGCAACTAGGATGATCTGGGGACAGGAAACAAGGAGAGATTGAAAGAGCTGGGCATGTTCCCCTGGAGAAGAAAAGACTAATAAATCACTGGGCCCAGGTAATATCCACCCTACAGTTCATAAAGAACCCACATGGTGAATGGCTTCTAACAAAAATATGTAACATGTGCTGAAGATCAGCATCTGACAACCAGGAAATGTCCAGTCTAATGCCAGTTTTTAAAAACAGATCTTGAGAGGATCTGGGAAATTATAGGCTGGTTAGCTTAATGTTTGTTCTGAATGGACTGGTTGAAAACATGACTGAAGGATACATTAGTAAGCATATAGAAGGACAGACCCTGGCAGGAAAAGAAAATCAGCATGGCTTCTACAAAGGTAAGGCATTCTCATGAACTTATTAGAGTTTTTTGAGAATTCAGTGGTACCTTGGCTCACAAACTTAATCCATTCCTGGACTCAGGTTGTGACCCAAAATGGTTGTGAGCCAAGTTAAATCCATTCTGTAACTATTTTTTTTTAATCAGAAAAATGTGAAGCAAAGTGACAAAGAACAACAAAGATCATGGCCACCCCCACCCCCCACCCCAAGCAGGAGTGCAGCCATCTCCCCGCCTCCCCAGCATGACCATGATCACGTCTGTCATCCCTGCACATGCCCGTCATCCCGAGGGGGGGGGGGGAGAAGGGCACAAACGCGCTGCGGGGAGATGGCTGAAATCGCGGTTATGCTCCTGCAGGAAAGATGGGTGCAATCACAGGCGCGCTCATGCAGGAAAGATAGGTGCGATCTTAGCCATCTCCTCCCCGCTCCCCACCCCCAGCATGATCACAGCCCAAGACAGAGTTTGCGACCTGAGTCAAAAATTTTATGAAATTTTTGTTCGCGACCTGATTTGGTCATGAACTGAAGTGTTCGTGAGTCAAGGTACCACTGTATCAGTAAACATGAGGACAGAGGTGATCTGGTAGATATTGTTTACTTGGACTTCAAAAGTCTTCTGACAGAATCTCTTACAAAAAGAGTCATCCAAATAAACTGATTAGTAGAAGATTTAGTACAGATAAAAGGAAGTACTTTTTCAGATTATATATAAACTAAACTATGGAATTCACTAAACAAAATGCAGTGGTGGCTGCCAATCTAGATGGCTTTAAGAGGGTATTATTTCATTTCATATATTATGTTTTTACACTGCCCAGAGCCAAAGTATCCTGGGCACTTTACAAAGATTAAAACCCTTAAAAATACATGATAAAGCCATATATAGACAAACAACACACAAGAGAGTCACAAATATATCTAAAAATATTTTTATATGATCAACAAGAAAAAAAGCAAAACCTGCTTAAAAACCTCATTATATACTTCCAAATATTTCAGAGAAGAAAGTCTTAACCTGACATCAGGAAGACAACAATGTTGACCATGGGGTTCCTCATCAAAGCTGCTATTCAATAGTTGGGGAGCTATCCCGGAGAAGGCCTCCTTCTCTCTCATTGCTGTCTTCCAAATGTCTTGGAGGAGACACCTGGAGGAGGTCCTCAAAGAAGGAATGTAGTGTTAGGAAAGTTCATGTTAGGAGAACTGTTTCCTTGGGGATTGTATAGGGCAAAACCTAAACCCTGAATCAGGCTCAGAGACACATGAGCTGTTAATGCAAGTGGTCCAGAATCAATGTTACATATTCAAACTTTCCAGTCTCACTTACCAGTCTGACTGCTGTGTTTGCACAAACTGCAGCTTCTGAACATTCTTCAAATGTGATCCCACTTAGAACACATTGCAGTAATCACAGCTTGCAGATTATCAGAGCATAGACAACTGGAACTAGGTTGTCTCTGTCCAGATAAGGGAATAATTGGACCAACAGCTGAGGAAGGTAGAATGCACTATCTGCCACTGAGGCTACCTGTGCAAAGATGGATTTGCTCTTTCAAGGAGGGGCACCCTCCATTCGGTGAGCAGAAACACATATTTACAGCATCTCAGTCTTCTCTGGATTGAGTTTCAGCTTATTACCTCTCATCCATTCTGTTGTCATAGCCTGACACTGATCTAGCACGTCCACAGCCTCAACTAATGAAGATGAAAAGGAGAAATTGAGTTGCATGTCAGCAGCGTACTGATGACAGAACACTCCAAAATGCTAGAATATTATACTTAGTGTTTTTGTGTAGATGTTAAATAGCGTGGGAGACAAATCCAACCCCTGTGGAACCCCATACAGTATAATCAAGGGTCTAAGTCGGTGGTGGCAAACCTATGGCATGCATGCCGCAGCGGGCACGCAGAGCCCTCTCTGTCGGCACACGAGCCAAGTTGCCCCAGCAGCCAAGCACATAGGGGCCATGTGCATGCTCAGAAAGGAGTAGAGGTGCCAGGCAATGACATCACAAGCTGCGATTCATTAGCTGCGACTCATCCGAGCTTTCACATGGCCAGTCAGTGTGCTACCAAGGATGTGTGTGTGTGTGTGTGTGTGTTTGTATCATTGAAAGCTCTGTTATTGTGTTTTTCTTTTAAGACAAAAGATGTTAATGTATGAGTTGTCTTTTCTAAACTAAAACTTCAGTATTCAGGTTTTATTGCAGTGTTGGCACTTTGTGATAAATAAGTGGGTTTTCAGTTGCAGTTTGGGCACTCGATCTCTAAAAGTTTCACCATCACTGGTCTAAGCAACAATACACTTTCTGGAGCTGACCATCCAAGTAGGAACAAGACCACTGCAAATAATACGTACCTCCCACTCCCAGCCCAGACAGTCACCCCAGAAAGATACTATGCTTGATGGTATCAAAAACCAAGGATGACCAAAGTTGTTCCTGTGCCAAAATCTGGTTTGAACAGCAGAAACAGATCAAAATAAACAGTCTCATCCAAGAGTGTTTGGAGCTGCTTAATGATAATCCACTCTAGAATGTTGTCCAGGCAAGGAACACTTGTCACTGGCCTAAAATAATTAAGATTTTTTGAAGCCAGGGTGGTTTCTTCTGGAGTGATCTCATCACCACCTCTTTCAGACAGCATGGGGACATTCCTTGTTGTGTATCCCTAGTCAAGATGGCTGTTTCCTCTCTGCCAAATCTTATATGCAGAAAGGGGAAGGATCTAGTACAGAAAAGCTTTGCATCTGTCCAGACACCTTGTGAGCATCCCAGGCGGATTCATGAAGGATTACAGTATCAGTAGCTGCTAATCTTGCTGGGTGTAAACTACTTCAGCGACAGATACACTATGCATCATTTACTTCATTTCCTGAGGAACATGAACAAGAAGGTGATATTGCGCTCTTGTCCTGCTGGTAGGTTTCCTATGGAGAGCTGGCTGGCCACTGTGAGGAAAATGGTGGTTTAGATGGAACTTAGTTGGATCCAGCATGACTCTTACAATTTCTTATGTTCAGTTACTTTGCTCAGTGTTATAACAAAAGACTATATGTTGACTTTGGCCATATGCAGGTGTGCTTCTCTGAAGGTTATACCATTAAACTGGACTACAGTTAATAAACTGTAAGCTTACTGAAATGTGTGCCCCACCACTTCCAGTGCTCTTCATAATCCCAAATGTAGTCCTTCCTACTACATCTGAGTTATATATCTTCCATCCAACTATTGTCCATCCTTTTTCAATTCTTAAAACATGAGTTCTGAAACATAAATTCTAAGTGAAAGCTGGGATTTGGTGGTTTCTATAGCATGAACTGAAAGGCGTCAAGACATGCCCAGGGAGTTCGGCTGGGTTTAGTACTGGGTTTAGTCCAAATAGCTTTAATTTCCTTGGAAAGAGACTCAGTAGGTAATGTGACTTCTGTCAACACAAGCAGTAGGCAGCTAGGTTCACACTACATAAAAATAGCCTGCACGAGCTATCAAAGTGCTACATAAGAAATATATTTTGAATATCTCAAACTAAAAAGGAAAATATGAGTAAAAATATGTGCACTTATCAGAGCGACCAGCTTAAAACTTAAACTTTTTTTTAGGCCTATATTATATTGGACACTGCAGCCTATTTGTGCAAGTAGGTGGGTCACTTATATTCATATTTTGTAAATAATTCTAATTTCAGTGCACTACTCTTACAATGAGATGCTCAGGCGAAATAAACTCAATGCCATTCTATATTTGGAATTTTTATCAATTAAAATAAACAGGCTCATGTTCTGCCTAGCTCACTGTAATTAGAAAGGATCTCTTGGCCAGGATCCAAAAGTTTTTAAGTGGCACTGGCTTTTCCATACATGCTCCAAGTGCTTCTTTGCCAACAGCACTTCTTTGTCCACTCCCTTAGAGATGATGCTGAAAATTTCTTCAGGTTTGGAGAATGGATGGTTGGCAATGCAGTGAGTCCACACGCACAGTGGACTATACTTTGTACTGACAAACAGAGCTTTGGAGCCAACTCCTCATCACCATACACCACAACATTGCTAAGAGCTCAGGATTGCTACTTCTGCACAAGGCACATATCAGAAGTGCCTTAAGAAGCTCTGGTGCTTTGGTAGTATGGCAAGTATAAGTGCATTCTAACCTTAAATTACATATTTTTTTAACTGACACCCATGATGAGTAGGCAATAGCTAAACGTGCTGGAGATTTGACTATACATGAAATATACTTAATGCAATATTCCCTAACATTGGTGCCTTCCAGGGGTGTTAGTCTTCACTTTCCCTCAGCTCCAACCAGCCTAGCCAATGGTCAGGAATTATGGAAGTTATAGTCCAAAACATTTGAAAGGCAACACATTGTGGAAGGCTCATTTAAATGTTCCTGAATATTTTAAACAACTTACAATTATACATGCTAAGAGGAGAAACTTGCCTCCCTATTACTTTTGGCCACTCTGGTTAGGAATTATGGGAGTTGCTGTCTAACACATCTAGAAGGCACCATGCTGGGTGAGGCTGCTATCCAAAGCACAATTTGATTCTTGCCCATAACCATGCAATGAGTCACAAACCACACGTTCTGTTCTTTAGGTGTGTGATGTAACAAACCCACTTTCATCCCATTCAGAATGTGACCCATCTATATGGGCTAAACTCTTCTGAATTCAAAGCTGGGATGTGCATGAGTCTACTATAATTTTGTAGGATTCCATTATATGCCTCCTAAGTACTGCATGTTGCCACCTTTGTTAGTATTCTTAAATGATTGCAAAGGAAACATTGAGAGGGCAAAACATCAAACAACTGTACTATAGTGCTGTGATCCTGCTACAAACTACACAGATTGTATTAAATAGATGTGTAATGGACCATTGTTTATCATTTTACACACTTCCAAACTGAATCTGTTCATCTTGCTTTGGCTGTAATATGGATCAATATGCTCAGTCCTTAAGATGCGTAGGTGTAAGTGGGTGTTCAGTTTAGAATCTTAGGATTTAAAAAGAATATTAGAGTGCGTACTTTACTTGCTGTCTGTGGAGTTTTAAATTATGTTTGCAGATATATGGGAGGGGAAACAAAGATATGCACATATATATACGCGCACACATCCACAAATCCAATTAACCTAAAGTTTCTTCCTTTGAGGTAACCAGATTGCATTCTTCCTTTCTTTAGCTTGCATAAAAGATCATATGCCAAATAGTGTGGGTGTACAATTAAATGTGTGAGAGTGGGCTGTTCGTGTATTTCACATCTGTTCATTTCATTCCCACTTGGGAACAGAAAATGTCATCACTATGAATGGGGAAATGAGCTGTTATCAATTCTTTCCATACTCGGTCAAAGACGTAGTGTCCCTAAGCACTGTTTATGGTGCTAGAGAGACAGCTTCTTCCAATGTAAGAAGTTCTGCCATTTGTGTCATGAGCCAAGGTTCCTCCTTCCAAGAATCAACAGCCGCAGAAGGTTTTCCTTGCAATTTCCTTTATTGTTCCCAAGTATAAATCACCCAGAATGGACCTCTGAGCATGCACAGAGTGGTTTGTTGAACCCAATCTAGTGTTTACATTCAGGAACTGTCCTTATGATGATGCCTAGGCCCCATCCTCTTGGGAGGGTCTTTCCAAAGGTGGGCAGGCCTCCTCTCTGTGTGCTGTGCATTCAATTGGGCCCCACATCTCTGCTGATGCCTCACACAGGGTTGAGCACGGGGGTAGGGGCTGGTCTCCATCTGAAAGTTTCTTCTCCTCAGGGAGCTCTCCTGCTAGCTGTGCATCTTGGCCATTTCTAGGACTGCCTGGCTAAGCAAAGCACCTGGCCTTGAGATAATCTCCTCCTTCTCCTCCATCTCAGAAGCTTAAGCTAACCCATGCTCCCCCGTCTAACTGCAGTGTGCTGTAGAATGTAGCCAGCAGTCTGTGGGAATGATTGCCCATGTCCACCATCCTTATGACTCCCAATTATTTGTTGATTCGGGAATTATGATGATAATCTTTCTTTTTATTCTCTGAAATTTCTTCATAGTGAGCACTGGCATTTAAGAACCCCCCTGTGTTCTTATGTCGTCCAACAACTTAATAGAGGAGCATCTGTTTGTGCCCTTTATATTTCCTTGATCTTGCAGGGTGTCTTTTGTACGTAGAGAAAAGTGTTGTTAGCAAATGCTACTGCATTAATGTTTACTGCAAATGCATTAGTATTCTGCTTTCATTGCTTATATTACAATTCTGTTTATATTGGTGTCCCATCTGCTCCTGTCAGGTTCTAATTATCTGTGGTAAACATTCTTTGATTCTTCTGGCAATATTTCCCAATTTCTACAAAGCATGTAATCTGTGTTTTGTTACTTCTTAACTTTCTACATTGAACTATGTCAGCCTTCCCCAAGCTAGTGGTTTCCAAATGTTTTGGACTACTGCTTCCAGGATTCCTGCTTATCAGCTATGTTAGCTGATGGGAGATGGCTTCTAAAACATCTTGAAAGCACCACATTTAGGAAGGCTGGACTATGTTTCAATTACACATGCACACACGTAAGCACACTGCATTATCAGGGAAACACAGAAACATATACTTCTTTTCACATCTTTACCTTTGAGTACTAGCAAAATTCTAGTGTAATCCTTGAGCATAAGTATATATACTCTAGGACAGTAGTACTACTTCTCATTGACTGTAAAAACACACACTGAAGTATAGGAGCCATATGTCAGAGTGAAAAACTGGTAATTAAATTTATTATTGTATGTTGCAATATGAAATATTGGAGGTGTCAGGGATATACTGCAGAGTACTAAATTGTTTTGATAATGTGCTCATACTTCATAACAGCAGATGAGTATGGAAATGCTATTTTGAAAAACTGGCACTTATGCTTCTTCTCAGTAGACAATTGAACATGCTTTGACTAGTGTGCTAAAATTGAGGTTATTTAGCTACATGGAGGTTTATGTATGAACAGAACAGAAATGGGCATTACTAAAGTTTCTAAAAAGTATTAACAATCCACCCTTCCCCTCTCCTATATTCATTTCTGTATTGTTGGAAATGAGCAGTATATTATTGGCTTGTTGCAGATTGAATAATTTTTTTAATGGTGCAACTTTTTTTCCTTAAAAACACCAAGCTTGAAAATATGTTCAGCAATATACTACACATACAAATTAAGCTGGAATTTTGCTCAACTGATCTTGTTTTAGTTAAAATACTCTGTTTAACTAATGCAAAGATTATGTGCAATCTGTGTTGTATAGCTTTTTGTAAATAACTATTGGAAAAGTAACCCAGAGTACCATAAACCCTTGAGTTGGCACATCTGAGATTATTCATAACAGAGGAGCCCCCTCCCTCCCATCCTCTTTGGACTTGTGGGTACATTTGGGAATTTGATAAAAACTGCTGTGGGTTGGCAGCACCACAAAATTGCTCCCATGAGGGATGTGGCTAGATACATAATGATTGCCATGGGGGCTGGCTAGTCAGCAGAGGAGAGGAGAGAAAAATAATGAGGCTAGTGGCTGTGAGGGAGAGGAATTAGCAAGGCAAAGGGGGATAAAGGTTGGGACTCTGGAGATACAGTGAAGTAAAAAGGTGGCTGATGGAGCAGTGGGGCTGCAGGCTCAGAGTGGAGAGAAACAGCAAGATGAAGGGGTGAGTGGGAAAGCATGAGCAAGGCTGGGGGCTAGGGCAGAAGAGGAATGGGGTGGGGAAGGGGGAGGAAAAGTGAAGAAAGAAATGGAGTGGAAGGAGACAGCAAAGCTAAGGGATGGAAATGGAGAGACAAAGTGCAAAGAGGAAAGGTATGCAGGGATGGAAGGTGGAACCAGGAAGCCACGGTTTCTTTCAAAGCAGATCAGCAGCAGTTCAGGAGAAGGCAGGTGCCTGGATATTTTTTTTCAAGTTTTCTATTAAAAATAAAAAATTGAAGAGAGGAGGGCATGGATAGCTTTGTGGGCACCATCCAAAACCCCACAGTGTTTGGGAACTCCTGACTAGAAGACATACTTGAACAGCCAGTTGCACTATGTAGGGATTTCTAGGTAGTTTTTCATCAGTGCATTAGCAAGGCCCAGACCTGTTTTACTTTCTCATAAAACTATGAGGAGTTAATTCAAAATCTTACCTGGGCTGGAGATAAAATGTTGAAAATAAAAGAATGCATAAAGATGCACAGCTTAATCTGAGATGCATGTGCATGGAGCCCTTCAGGGTCTTAACTGTGCTCCCGCAGGGGTACTGACTCAGCTACCTTCCATTACTACTGAATTCCCCATGGCAGTTTCCCACAAGTTCTCCTAGTGCTGCCAACAATCCAGGTCACTCTTTCTAGAGAGGAAAGCACAATCTTTCCAAAATCTCTGGTGGTGGGGGGACAGTTGGGGGAGGGGGAATACACACATGTGTGTGTTATCAAGTCAGCATCACTCCTGTGCATGCTTGGACAGAAGAAATGGTCAATTCAAGGAAGGTGGTTTATGCTGCTGCTTGGTGATTCTCATGCTGTCCCATCTGTCCTTGTATATTATCTGTCATCTTTGGACCATAGCAAGGAATGGTTCTGTTCCTTGAATAGTTGGCTTGCAGTACCCAGGTTCATAAGAGCTACTTTTGCATACTGGTGTCCTAATAGTGGGCCCTAATAAGCTAGCTGCAGCCACAAAGGGAGAAGACTTCGCTGACATAGTTGCAGGAAGAATATTTAGCGTTATAACAAACCCCACTGAATATTTAGATTTACTCCCTTAGTTTCCAAAGAGAGAAGCCTTATGTAACCAAGTATAAGCATTTAATTAATGCCTTAATTTCCCATTGCCAGGAACAGAAGAAGTGTGCATATATGTAGGCATTAAGCATCTCAAAACTGCACTTTAGGAGGTACAAGTATGTAGACTTTCCACAAGTATAATGTTCAGTGACCTGGTTCCCACATGGGAAGACTTAAAAAGCACATGAAGAAACATTTAAATTATATTAGTGTATGGCAATGGCAGTGTGATTGTAGGTGTTACACAACAAAAATCTGTTTGAATCACGAAGCAGGAATTCAGGCTGGCTAGTTATTAGGTTGGGAGAGGTTGGGAAAGTGTAATAAATTTTTCCTGAAATCATAAAACTTGTCCAGCGAAAACTTGTACTGGATTGAAACCATGTTAATTTTGAACAAATAATATATCATTGTATTGTACACCACCCGGAGAACTTTAGTTATTGGGCAGTTTAAAAGCAGAGTGAGTGTGTAAGTAAATAAAGCTTGTCTCTTTAGGATTTTTATACTACATTTCTGTTACTCTCAGTAAAGAAACACTCATATTCAGACAGAAAAAAGTTCTGCAGCTCCCAGCAGGTTAAGTGTAAAGTTAAAATGAAAGAAGGTAGAGTTGCTAGACAGACTTTTAGTATGCAGTCCTATGCATGTTTAGACAGGGAAGTCGTAAAACTCATGCACCCAAATTAGTCTTTAATATAGATCCATTTTGTCTTCAATATGTGTGGGAGACATTTAAAATATTGTATAGTAACATGTCAGGAATGCTTGTTTGGGTGGTACAGGGTTGAATCTAGACTGCTAGTTTCACATAAGACCCATTACCAGTCATTACTAACATGAAGATATATCTCTTCTGACAAAACTTCTCGGATTGGTTTTATTGTTTTTAGTCTAAATTCAATTTAAATTGAATTACAGTGGTACCTCAGTTCATGAACTTAATTTGTTCCACGATTCTGGTTGCAAACTGAGTCAAATTTCCCCATATGGTTCAATGTAAATAAGGTTACTCTGTTCTGAACCATATATAATTTTTTAACCACAAAAATATGTAACAAAGTACAGTACAGTACAGGATGAAGAGTGAGAACACTAACCTTGCTTGAGGCGACTTCTGGCATGGAGGACAGGAAGGTGGGTGGGGAGGAGGTTATAGTTTAGAGAGAGAGTCTGCAATCGCAATCTCAAGTAGAGGAAGCCATGACCATGGGTCAGAGCAGGGAAGATGGCCGCGTTCATGCTCATCACCCAATGCAGAGTTCGCGAACAGAAGCAAAATTTTGCCGAACTTTCTGTTCACGAACCGAATTGTTCACGAACAGAAGCATTCGTGAACTGAGGTATTACTGTAATTTAGTTGTTAGTTTAAATTTCTGGTAAACTGCCCAGAGCCTATGGGAAGGGAGTGGTATATAAAGTCCAAATAAATAATAAAATAAAAATAGCATGTTCACCTGCTTCAATCTATATCTAACTTGCAATGTTCTTTTCAGATTGATTTATCTGGGTGACTCAGTTTTACACATTTAAAATGTGGGTCTATGGGTCTAAAATGTTAGCATAAGTTTTTTCAGTTGTGGATCCCAGAATCTACATTCAGGATCTATGGTCAGCATGGCCTGGAAATAAAAAGGTAGAAAACCTCTGTGCATGGCTCAAATGCCTAGTATAAGCTGCTCGTGGTAACAGGTGTTAGGGGTTCCAGTACTACTGTAAGGGGCTCAATTATTATGTTCCATTCCTTTCATATGTTCAAGAAAGAACCTTGAGCATGGTGCATTTTGAGCCTTGCTTTACATGGTGCTTTCTTCATTATTTTACTAATGAAAAATGAATTGTTTAATTCTATGAAACAATGCATTTTTAGAAACACAAACATTTCCCACAGAAAAACTAGCAAAGTGTTTCCAAAAATCCGTTGCAGAAATTGTTCCAACCTACAACATTCTTGCCTATCAAATGTTCATAATGTAGCACATTGTATGGCAACCCATGGATGCTCAGAAAATTCCTGGAGCCTATAATTTGGCATATCATTGCTGCTTTTGCTCTGGAGGGGGGAATAGGGAAAAGTTGCAAGTGGCCACTAGAAATGGAAGATATATGGCTTTGAGCTGCTTGCTCAATCATTTCCATTGTATTTGGAGATTATTTTACACATTGATTTTGACTTAAAATTCATTCTTTTTTATATCTTTTAGGAGAACCCATAGAATGTCTTCGAGAGAGTGATTACCTTTTGATTCATTCATGTCGACAGTGGACAACAATTACAGCTCATAGTCTGGAGGAGGGTCATTATGTTATAGGGCCGAAAATTGAAATCCCTGTGCATTATGCTGGTGAGTGTGAGTTTAGCTTTGAATTAAATACAGAATTAATGGGTGAATAAGATGCTTAGCAACTGTACCAGTTTTTTTGCATGGCAGAAGGAAGCAATACTGAACCTGAAGGTCACAGTACCCTTGTTTGAACATAACATTATCGCATGGTTTATTTAACCTATGGTTCCTTGCCCTGTCCAGGGTTCAACTTGGAAGATGATGGAACAAATCATGGCTTGATTTCTCAAAGTGTAGAGCGTTTCCTTCCTTTAAACACTTGCTCCCTGTATTTCAAATAGGAATGTTTGAAGAATCTGCACTGAATATTCCCACAGCTCCCTGAACTCCAACCCACTTTCTTATGGCTCTGAGTCCAACCTGGCACCAAGACTGCCAAGTTTGCACATGGGTGCCCACCAGGAAGTGAAGCAGCACAAATGCTGTGCAAGTGACTTCCCTCTTCCATGCACATGATTTGCAGTCTTTGTTCTGCACATGCTCTGGAGAAAGGTTGCTAGGTTGTATAATGGGTATTCTGCATGCATCTGTGGATGTCTTCTCAGCATGGCTCACTTCCTAAGTGAGGGCTGAGCACAAGAAATTCTGTCCTCAGAATTAGTCGAAAGAGAAGAGGGCAAGATTCCATGGAATCATTGCAAGCCAAATGTTTTTGCTGCACTGTAGTACTGTCATATCTAGCAGCTGGATTTTGAGGGGTTGTTAACATGCTTACCCACTACCTCTGTAGCCTGGTGACACAACCTGTCATTCTAGATTTACATGAAATGAAAGTCTGTGTCTGTACACAAAAATAAACCATGTGTGTCCTTGCATTATTTATGGAAAACTAACCATAATTTGTTACTGCAGCTGAGTTTATACATCATGAGAAACCAGAATTAAACAACCCATAGTTTAAATAAACCATAGGTTATTGTTATTCTAGCAAAATATGTGCCGAAGTTGAATTGCATCTTGTTTCCCCCTGCAGATACATCTGTGCATGATTGGACTTGCATTATGCAATAGCCCATCATGAGTAACTAGCCATGATGATTTGTTGTGTCCTGTGAAGATGGATGGCTCCCCACAGGGTAGCCTAATTTTGAGCAACAAGCCACTGTGACAACCTGTGGCTTTTTGTTGTTGAATCCAAGATGGGTTATTTTGTTGCCAAACCCAGGAAACCCATCCCATTGCAGGTTGCAGGAAGTGGCAAACTCCCCTTTCCATACTGGAGGATTTTGCATGGAACAGGTACCAGCTACATTACACCTAAAACCATTCAGCCACATGAATGCCTGCTTACGCCAGTTCCGGACAGCAGTGTAATGTGCTTCTGAATAAACATTTGTACTGTAGTAAAAAGGATAACAATTGGTGGCTCATGTTTTTATTTTTCCCTTATAAACAACTATTCAGTCTGCCCTATTACTTTTTGCAAACTAATACCATTGAATAATGAGCACTCTGCATGTTTCTAGACTACAGGGGTTGATAGAGAACATGTTGTATCAACAGCCGTTCATCTTATACATCCAGCTTGTCCTGTAACTCGATTGGTTCCTTTTCTTATCCCATCCCTGACCTCTTTGTCTTTGCAAGAATCACGAGCAGTGACACTAATAGAAGCAAATAATGGCATATATCACTTTTGTTTATTTGCAGTCATGCACCCAGCTGTAGAGGATACTTATAGGTTGGTACAGTATAGGCCTCATTAACCATATGCATAAAAGGTTAGCCCGCAAAGGTGCAGCGTTGTAGCTTGGAGTTCTCCTTGATCCATCTTTGTCACTTGAGGCTTAGGTGGTTTCATTGTCTCAGAGTGCCTTCCGCCACCTTTGGCTGGTGCCCCCTAGCTGGACAGGGATGGCTGGCTTAAATAAGCTATGATTTGTTAACCTCTAAATAGATTACTGCAATGCAGTCTACATGGGGCTACCCTTGAAGACTGCTCAGAAGCTGCAACTTTTGGAGAATGCAGCAGCCAAATTAATAACTAGAATCTGCAAGTCTGGACACATAAGATCAGTTCTGATCCACTTGAATCAGCTTCCTATATGCTTCTGGGCCCAATTCAAAGTGCTGGTTTTAATATATAAAGCCTTATGTGGCTTGGGACCTGTTGGAATACCACCCCTCTACTTGGACATTACTCTCTACTTCTGAGACTTCAAGTGCCAGCTCCAAGGGAGGCAACAACGGAGAGGACTTTCTCTCTAGTGACCCACCCTTCTGTAGAACCTTTTTTCAGTATTAAGCTGGTTGTTTATGCTGAGACTTCTAAAGAGTTACTTGGCTATCCAGGGGCTAGAGGGGATACTCATCCCAGGTGTTTTTCTTTGATAGTTTTTCATTATTTCTGTTTTAGCTGTTTTAAGTTGTTTAATGTTTCTTTTATTTTATGGTATTTTTATTCCTTCCAGAGGGCTTCAGCTATGGGACAGCATAGAAATGAAATAACAGTAATAACAATCATAATGGTGATTGATTTGAACATCTTCTACAATGGCTCCAGCCTGGGTTACCACACTTTCTATATATAAGGCAATTCTGCTGTAAGTCAGACCAGATTTTATTCCCTTTGTGGCAAGAATTAAACAGTAATGATGCTTCCTACTGCCCCATTCTGTTGCTTTACTTTTCTTTTTGCTCTTCACCAGGCCCCTTTGCAAGACAGGCTTTTTCTGAAGTCCAGACTGTGAATTTGATTCTCTCCAATTCCCGTTTAAGCTTCTTTCTCACATGCCTTTTTACTAGGTTAAGGTTTTAGTTGAAATGAAAGCTGCATTCATACCTTTTTCCTGTGTCAAAGCTTCAGCTTAAATAAGAACTGCATTTACTGTCATAAAATGTCCCTGATCTATAACATTAAAATGTATCTGGTTGACTTAATGCATTCATTCTTTAAAGAGAGGCAGTCATTCAGATGGCAAAGCCCTTTCTTTCAGTATAATGTATCCCCCACATTATACTGGAGGGAAAAAAGAGACTGGGGCAGCAGTTGAGGTTGAATGGACATTGGAGGACCTCTAGGCACAGCAATGACAAGAATAAATCTTACTGGTGTTCTACTCTACTGGAATTTACCATAGTTTGGTCAGACCCTCTGTCGGGAGCTGCAGTTCCTTCTTCACTCATTCAAAGCCACAGACTTTTTCTTACAAAGCATTGTTTATTGACCAGAGTACAAAGACACCCAGAATGAATCCCTGAGCATGCACAGAGTGGCTTGTTGAACCCAATCTAGTATTCATCTCCAGGAACTCTCCTTTTGAGCATTTAAATTCAGCATTCCTGCAAGTAAATGAAAGTTCAGCAAAAAGTAGTATATGAAGTAACTTCTTCTTCTACCAATTCACATGGAACAAGTCTGTTCCTTGTTAAGCGTTTCTCAGCATCAGGAAACATCCACTCCCTAAGTCACACATCTACACCTCAGATTGAAAACAGCTTAAAATGCTAATTGTCATGGCTTTTCCCAAAAGACCCTGGTTGCAACAGTTGGTGGGTGCTTATTTTCTTCTAGCGTGACAAGTCCTTTTGTGCCAGCATTGTTATTGCCTTCCGCTTTACTGCAGTGTGTTAGAATTTCATCCCCCTGTAGAGGCTATAGTTAAGCCATCAGCCTCAGGCTGCATCTCTAAAAGCCTACCGCTCATTCCTCACAGATTTTGGAGGAGTACAAAAGGTGTGATCCATTCTTTCACGTCTTTGAAAGTGAAGAAGCCTTGCCCTCTTGTGTGTCATCATAGTGTATGGTGGATGTTACAAGCAGGTGACTCTGGGTGCAACAGAAATACATGCTCTGAGCATGTCCTAGCATGTTTCTTATCTGTTTATTTTCAAAGTTTTCCCTTGTGTATGTCTTATAATTGAACTTAGCTAAACTTGAAATCTGCATCATTCACAGGTTTGATGGATGAAACAGCTGTGATTATCTGAAAGACACAAAATCTTCGACAGTTTTGTTGGTTAGGTTGCTGAAACAATGCACCACAGTTAGTAAAATTGGTTAGTTTTCACTTGATTTGATTCAAGGGCAGTTTCTAATGGACTGAGTTGTTTGCTTGGACATACTATGCTACTCCAGGTTCAAGGGGAAAGGAGTTCACAAGCTGCATCATGACTGAAGCCTTTTGCAGGGACATATGAGACCTGCTTAGAAACTATCCAGTGTTCTGCCAGTCTTCATCTGGGTGTCTTACAGTGGCAGGCAGGCTGAGTCGAAGGCTGAGTGGGTTTCTTCAGGATTGGCCATACTGCTGCCACCTTTAGGGCATCAGCAGCCACTCCTTAGACCCACCCTAGTCATACCTCCTTGGCTAGCTTTTATTAGCCTGGAAGTCCAGGGACTCAGAGGGCAGATGGTCCCTCAGGCAGGCAGGCAGGCAGGCAGGCAGCATGGTTGGCATTGCTGCAGTCAGCTTGTTCATGAGCACAGCAACTGAAACTGATCCCACAAAACTGGGCATATGCCCTGACCAGAGCACCACTAGCAACGGTGTAAAATTCACTGTGGAGTTTGTCCTCAAAGTGCAATGCAAAGGTCTTAGTGGGTCGTTGAAGCACCCAAGGCTCCACTTGTCAAAAAAAGTGTTAACAACTCTCAGACAGTGCAAAAGAGTTCTGCTAGCTGCTTTCTTTGCTTCCTGCATGAGCATGCTATATGTATAAATATGTGCTCTAGAATGTGCTCAGTCATCTTCAGGTTTTATGCCACTTGTACTCTAGCCAGCATCCAGCCTGTTCTACTCTCCTCAGCCCTCCAGTATGCCAAAGAACATAGCAAACTCTACAGTACTGATGAAAGCACTTGGGCACAATCGACTTGTTAGCCCTCCACTTCTCACTGACCCGCAGTGTGACTAGGATTTCAGTTGAATCACCAGCTCTTTTCACTGAAAAGTCCCTAAGACCACTGAAAAATCCATTGCATTCTGTCATTCTCATGGAAGGGTGTTTTTGTGCCCTATGCTGATATACCACGCCCAGTTCAGTGCAGAAACCAATTAACAAAGTATCAATATTTTTTTTTAAGAGTTCAGCTGACTGGGCCCATGCATGTTGATTTTTAAGGAGTGTGTATATTTGTATTTCCCCTTTAAAAAGTAGTAGCAGTAGCAGGAGGAGGCACCTAAGTTGACACTTCCATGGTGTAACCGCGATCACTAACTACATATATGGAATTAGGCATAATTGCAGCTTCTGCAGCAACAGTTTGTGATTTCCAGGAATGTCCAAGCCTTGATGCTTCTTTGTTTCAGAATGCTGTCAGCCTTCCCCAAACGCCACATGTGTTGAACTGCAAACCCAACAATGACCATTGTTGTAATGGTAGTTGCTGTCCAACACAGCTGCAGAGCACCAGGTTGGAGAAGGCTGCTATGGGGCAAAACATTACAGGGTCCAATCATTTGACTGTCAGTGAAGTGCTGCCAGTAGACCCTGAAATGTAGGGCTTTTTGTTCCAGTGTTTCTGGACTCCCCCAAGGCGGGCCAGGTGCAGTGCAAATCTGTGGGCACATATATCACTGCTAGCTGTGAGTTTCCAAGTGAGAGGGGTAATTTCTGTGCCAGATGAGTAATATTTGGGTCAGGGCAAAAGACTTGGCAGAGAACTAACAGAGTGAGCCAAGGTCGCTTCCTGCAAGGATCACTCAACAGCCAGGCATGAAAGAACAAGAAGGGAGGATCTGTGCATGTGTGGGAGGGCGGGGGGGAGGGAGAGACCCAACAGCTGGGCTCCAGCTGGCCAACTCATCTCAGCCCTGAGGGAGGGAAATCAGCTGGTCTTACTTTGGCATTTCTGATCATCTGCCATTTTTTCAACCCTTTAACACAGGTCTTAAAAGTAACCTGCTGTTTCATCTGTGGATCATGCCCCGCTCCTCTGCAACGTCTTCATCCATGGTTGTTCCCACCCGGGACATAAAATTACAAAACTGTTTCTCCAAGCATGGGACCTCCTCCTCCTCCACCACCACTCCCACTTTCTGTTTCCTGGAGCCAATCAGGAACACATGTGGGCTTACTTGCTCTCCATTTTCTTTTGACTATTTCCAGGGTGGCTGAGTTGGAAAATAGAATGGATTCTCCCACTCCCACCCCCTCAGTTTCCGGGCAGGCACAGGAGATTGCTGATGAGGGAATAATCCCTCCTATGGCTTATATTCTACCCATTTCCTTTGTATAATAAGCCCTTTCAGTTCTCTTGCCTACTGTTCATGTTTGCAGCCTTGCATGCTCTTTGTTTCACTGCTTTAACCCTGAAATCTCTTCCTGCCATCACTGACCTTACTACTCCTTTATCTTCATCCAGAAGTCAGCCCTTTGTTACATTTTCCTTTGCAGGGAAGAAGGGGAAAGTGATCTAGTATCTTTCACTTCTTGTACAATCCTAACATTAGCGACTTTATCCATTTTCAGAGGGCTCACTGTGTAAGTCTATCACAGCAAAAACAACAAAGAGTCTTGAGAGTAGCACTTTTATTCTGGAATAAGAATGCATGGGCTATAGCCCAGCAGTTACATCCAGCAAAGGGATTGTCATTAAAAATAACCCTATGTCTACATCATTGTGCTAGTTTTTAAGGTGCCACAACATGGAACAGTAAAGTAAATCCTTCTGTGTATGCTTTTTAAGTCTGTCAACTTGGGACAGTTAACATGATCAGATCATAACTGAGGAAATAAGCTACATTGACTTATTTACCCCCCACACACATGTCAGGGGGACTAACGTAATTATCTGGAGCAGGAAACCTCACCTGTGTAGCCTGGAAGCATAGGTACCAAGCCACTCTGGTCCAGTCCACGCAACTCCCAAAGCATGCAACCAGCAAGTATATGCAGAGTGGTTAATAATCACAGAATTATACAAACTAGTTCTCAGGGCCTGTTCACACTAATGATTCACTAAGCCACCATTAGTCAGTCACTCTTCAGGGCTTGGCAGCATGTATCAGTGGTCCTTTTGAATAGTCAAGCCTCAAGCACAGCTCATCATGTTGGGTAAACCAGGCAAAGTTGAGTTAATGGAGTGATTAACAAGCCACGCAGAACTCATAGGCTGTTTTTGGATTGTGGGTGGCTTGCTAAGGTAACTTGATGCCAATGGATGCTGCTGCTTGTTGTAACTTAAATATGGCATATAAACGATGATGATTGTGCAAATCCAGTTTAAGTCTCTATTTTTCTCAGTTTGGAAATCATATCAACCAGTTGTCTGAACATCCTCTCTCCCAGTCAGTGGTATAGAAAACTATATAGCCCTTGGTTCTTCAATATACCCATTGTGTTTGGGAAGGAACTGCACATGTTGTAATAAATTAATATTGGATGTATAATATATTTGAGACTTTTGAAGCTTTAAATGTAAGGTGTTGAAAAATACACCTACGGTGTTGGATTAAGTCATCCTGTTTAATGTTTGCTCAGATGTCCAGAAGTGTGCGCCTAGGTCTAGAAAATGCTAGTCGGAAGTGTGGTTGGAATACCTCAGTCAGCATCCTCCCCATGGAAACCAGAAGCACTTCATGTCTGGGAACCAATGCCAGTCACGTCAGCCTTGCCTATTAAAGCAACTGACATCATAGACTTTTCAGACTGTGACTGAATTGTGGTACCAGGCAGTGGCTGCTGCTGAGCTGAGGCTCACTGCTTAGCAGTTTTTGAACAAATGTGTATTGTGTGCCTTATGCATAACATACAGTCACTGAAAACTAATCTATAACTCTGGAGAGCTTTCTCTCTCTCTCCCTCCCTCCCTCCCTCCCTCCCTCCTTCTCTCTTTCACACACACACACACACACACACTTTCTGTGTGTGTGTGTATGTGTGTGTGTGTGTGGGCGGGCAGGAGTAGGTGAACAGGGGCTCCATTTCAGTGCTTCATGTTTGAGAAACAAGAAAAATTAAAGTAGCCTGAGAACGGACCTGCGCTGTGCATTCTCAATTAACCTGGATTCATTTAAAGTGTGTGTCTGAGCAATTCTAATCTTATAGGAAAAACTCTATCTAAATTACTTTTTATATAGCATGTATGCTTCGTGAGATGGTGTCTTGATGGTGACAAAATCATATGCAGTGCAAATTCTGAGTGGCTTGGTTTGTGTAAAATAGGATTTAAAGAGTCTGATCCTTATTGACAAATACGTGGACTCATCGACCATCCAACTCTGTGACTTTCTTTGTCGCAACTATTTTCCTGGGTTAAAACCTTAAAAAGAAAAAGAGTTCCAGTGTGGCACAGTGGCTTGAGTGCAGGACTGGGACTCTGGAGAGCAGGGTTCTACTTCCTGCTCAGCCATGAACCTCACTGGATGCCTTCAGGTCACTGGCTCTCAGCCTCCCCCACCTCACAGGGGTGTGATGAGCATAAAATGGACAGTGGGGTGACTACCATGTGAGCCACCTTGGGTCCCTTGCAAGAGGAAAAGGGATGGGATATAAATGCAATAAACAAAAGCGACTCTGTCAGTGTAAATCCCATTTTGAGTAGTTCTATTTAAATGAATTGAGCTTGTTAGTCATGACTAGTCAGTGACTTCACTTTCACACACTGGATTTTATCTGTGGAAGTCATTTTATGAAACTTTCAGCAAAGTTTTCCAGTTCCTCTGAACTTGTAATTAATATCAAAACAGTACAAAGTAATATTAGTTTGCCTCCAGGAAGAGACAGACATATGGCAAGCAGCAGTCTTTGTAATGCAGCCTCCCACTCCATAGCTGGCTCTTCATTCAGTATGTGTGGTCTAGTGCCAGAAACACCCTAAAACTCTTTCCTATTTGAGAGAAAAATAAGTGTGTTATCAAATTGTTAGCAGCAGAGAATGGCAATGGCACACGTCACATATAACCCCTACTGAATTCAATGAGGCTTATGCTCAAGACTGCACCCTTGGTTTTTAGTAGGCCAGACCATTTGCCTCTTTAGTATAAAGCATCCTCCAGGCTGATGCAAGAGGCAAAAATCAAAACTAGTTTAGTTCAAAATCTATTTAAACACTTGCAACTCACAGGATTAATCCTGCTACCAGGTGAGCTATTCTTGACTACCATGAAGAATTACTTTGTGTAGAAGTGTTTTCTTCTATAATTGTTGTTACATTGCACTTATATCCCTCTTTTCTCTTCTTGCAAGGAACCCATGGCAGCTTATAAAGTTTCCCTCCCCTCCTTTTCTCCTCACAACAACCCTGTGAGGTAGGCCAGGCTGAGCGGCAGTGGCTGCCCCAAAGTCACCTGGTCAACTTCAGTTGAAAGCAGGATAGGCTGGAAAGCTTTTTGTGTGAACCCCAGCCATCCCCTGAATATCTCGTGTGGTTCATAGAGCCATAAAGCTTCACTGTTGCAACTGTTCTGAAACTTCGGTATCAGAGAAGCAGTGTTGAATAGTCTACTTTCACTGGCAGTTGAATGCAGGACCACTTGGAGTACTTGCATGGGTAGAAAGTACTGAGAGTGGGAAGTTGGTTTTTTTTACTCATTCTTCCTCTCTCCGCAGCCCCTGTATCATGCCCACAGTAGATCCAAAGTTTCTGTTAGTAGTCAAAGTAATTGGAAGCAAGGTTCAGAAGGGAATGGATGAGAAACAGGATAGTCCACAAAACAGGGGGATTATATTTGTCAAGATATTCCTGAAGCAAGATCAATATGAAAATCAGTTAATCAAGCCTCCCAAGGATATTTGCTCTGTATAAGGCATTTTTAGAAACAGGTGCATACACAGAAAAGGGGGATAAAATGTACAATCATACAGTAACAGAGATGCATTAAATTAATCTTTAAAGTATTACTAATATATATGTATACATATATGCACACATGAACATTCAAGAAAGTCAGTATGGTATAGTGGTTAGGAGTATGGGACTGGGACTCAGATGATCTAGCTTCTAGTCCCTGCTCAGCCATCAAAACGTGACTTTGGGCCAGTCACAGACTCTCAGCCCAACCTACCTCACAGGGTTGTTGTTGTGGCGTTAACAGCTTTGCGTTTTAAAAATAAATAAGTTCCTGTTCCACATCACTAATACAGGTTGAGGTGGCTTGACCAAATGTCAAAATGAGCATCGAGATGACTTTGCCATCAGCAGTATATTCTCTTATAAAATGGCAATGGTTGAGATCACCTGTATTTCTACCATGGGTCCACTGCATCACTTCTGTAATGTTTAAAAGGTATTTTAGTGTTGGAAATTAGCCAGCAACCTCTTCCTTAAGAGCCCCAGCTGTGATGTACTCGGTCATATTTCCAAAATCATGGAAAGACAGTGGGGGTCTGTAGTGAAGATATAGGGTGCCCCCCCCCTCCTCGGCCAGCAGCACTGTGTTAAGTGGTTCAAAAATATAGGTATAAGGCTTAGAAAACAATGAAGCAACCTTTTGGTCTATTTGTGTTTTCAGTTAGAAGCAATAGCCAGTACTGTCATAGCACCAGCATAAACCAATACTAGTGCAATACCATTAGTGCTTGCTATGTAAAGGGGAAATGTGGTAATTTGCCACTGACATTTGGTGGCAAATTACTGCTTTTCCCTTGTGTCTAGCAAGTGCTAATGATGACAGACTGGTGTTGAATTACAGTAGCACAACATCTTTCACTCTAGCACTGCACAACATTGCATACTGCCCTGGATCAGTGACTGCTACCACAGAGGAATCTGGCTATTGGAGGTGCTCAGTGGTTCGCAACCTACAAGTTGAAGTTTGCCTTCCTGCTTTCACTTTTATTAAATTATTATGTTGGGTTGCTTTGCCAGACTACTTTTGTTGCAGTGCACATTATTCTGCTATTCCTGTGTTTAGGACAGTCTTTCTAAAACTTCCCTTCCCCCTTAGTTTAAATGGTTTCAATATTTATGTCTGTCAGCCTGTGAACCTAATGAAATACTGTATGCCTGTCACAGAGAGCTTCATGCAAATATGTCTTTTATTTATTTATTTATTTATTAAAACATTTTTATGCCGCCCCATTCGCCGAAGCCTCTGGGCGGCTTACAACAATAAATTACAGTGAAGGGTATTTATGAGAATGTGCAGAAAAGCAAGCACTCCTGTGTACAAGTTACATTTCTGATACTATATCTTGCCATGTTTGTCTGTGTAACAGTGTATCCCTAATGGATCTTGGATTCTAAGTGGCTATTTAATGCCAAGAAGGCTATCCTCCTAACTTAACAAGGGAAGCATAATACCATTTAGAGGCTAAAACATTATTCATATATCAGTTATCTATGTGTAGCTAGTTATTATATATGTATAAAATTATCCCTTTTTTCCCTTCAGAGCAGATCTTGAATTAATCCTCCTTTATATTTTGGATAGTTGAATCCATGGATACTTTGTGCCTTAGTCTTCTGATCTACCATGGCATTTTAAACAAACACAAAATATTAATAATTCCACCATAGTTTATTGGGAAGTCTTGTATGTGTAAAACCATACAAAATGTTTCCCCTTCCGTCTCACTCACGCAAAATGAATGTTCAACTTGGTTTCTAGTTAAAGAAAATTCAAACTCCTGACAAGTTTGTGTCTGCTTTATAAGAACAATAAAAGACAAGAAAGCTTAGCTAAGCAGTTGCATTGGATACTGCTTAATTAGGTCTCTGGATTCACTACATTGTATTTTATCAGAGTAATGTCAAACTCAAGCACTTTCAATTCTGGTTAAAATGTAAATTAAAGAAAATTGTTCTTTAAATCATGATGGGATGTGATGGTGCTAATTGCTCGTAAAGTTATGGTTTAATTAGGACATGGGAAGAGTTCCCCCACCCTGAAAAGGGGGGGGGGACAACAATAGGAGAGGACTGTTGTCCTTAGGTCTTCTTATGGGCTTCCTAAAGGCCTTTGGATAGATGCAAAAAAGGAAGTTGCACTAAAATGACTTTTTACATAAGTCCACCATACAAGGCACAGTATCTGTAGCCATACTTAAGCATGGCTTTTCATGTCATCTGAACCAAGCAACATGGCTTACTGGAAAGAGAAACAACCTTCAATGACCCATAAGTAGTAGTTTCCTCATGCAACAAGCAACACTATCTGGGTGCTGAGAGTATGGAAATCATGCTCAGCTCATGCCACAGTTCAGCTATGCCATAGTGGCTTATTAAAATTGTGGCATATGCCAGACATGATTAGGTGAGTTGCAGTGCCTTATTCTCATTGTGTGAACTCATCTCAAGAATGACAATATGAAACATGGAATTGTAAAAGCTCATTTTGTAAAATCTCTTCCTCATAATGCAAAGATAGTTGGCAGCATTCTTGAATACAGGCTTTCCCCTGTGTTACATTAACCCAAGATTATACCATATAACCTATGATGGCTGTTTTGTCTTGGCTGCGGGTTTCTTCAAGAAGAAATGTGTTATGAACTGGCAAATGTACACAAGAAGCCTGTAGCTTAGAACTTACAGGTGATAGATCTCTGGGGAATGAAATTCCAGCCATCTTGATAAGTTCCTAGCACATGATTTCTAGCATGCTTGAATGATTGACAGCTGTTTATCCCCACTGGAATATGTCCTTCTCTTCACTTAAGCCAAGTAATTTCCAATCTCTCTGGCAATGGATTAACAAATCTCATGCTGCCACAATTCTGTCTGAGTCAAGGGCAGTTGATTCATTTAGTTAATACCCTTGATTCTGAGCACAAGGATAACTGCACAGCAAGTGAATTTGAGAGCAAGCTAGGTTGAAAATGGACAGTTTCTAAGCAAAAGTGCATAGGGTCAAGCTAGGTTTGTTTGAAGTCATCAGAACTTGCTCATCCATTTAAGATATTCACAACTGAGATGTTACATCTAATTTTGGGAACCTTCCAGGTTTGTTATCCAAGATTATATAGGTCAGATTGAATTGACATTCCTTTGTTAACAGTGAATATTTCTAAAACTTACTCAACAAATATGAACAACAGCAAATCAATTCAAAACAAAACTGGTTAAATGTTCATTCAATGGGACAAATTGTGTGGGGAAAACTTAAAACATTAAATATGTTTGAGTGCACATACATAAAAGGAGCAAATCTATACCTTTTAGACTTCATCTGAAGAGCCATCATTATTTCAGATTCCCAATGCAAGAATGTATACAAATCTCAACCTCAGAGAAGAGGGCACTTTAGTGTGTGGGGAGGGAAAGAGTGTTGAACTAGGGGCCTGACTGGAGTTGTAGTTCCCACTCAGCTATGAAGCTCACTGGTTGATTTGGTCACTCACCCCACCTAGCCTACCTCATAGGATTGCTGTTGTAAAAAAAAAAAATAGAATTATGCAAACCACCTTGGGTTCCTTGTACGATAAAAGGACAGGGCATAAATGCAATTTAATAACAATAAGGCACTGCAGCCTCCTTTCTCTGACACTCCCTGCCTCCACTAGATAGCAGAAAAGCTTGTCTAGGAAAAAGAAGGTTAGGGAGGCAGCAACATTTACAGGATACCCATAAGACTCCACAGCTTACAGTCATCAAGGTACAAGCTATAGGACTCTGCCCTAAAGCCTCTGAAATATCTGGTTTCTGTACAAAGTTAAGACCACTACAAATCCTACCTACAAGTTAATATATGCAACCTGTCTTCCCCAGCCCAGTACCCTCCAGCTGGGTTGAGCTGAATCTCCCATAATTTCCAGCCAGGAAATTAAAGAAGAGTTTTATTTGAGATGAAGTCAAGAGGGATGATTGGGATCAGCAAGAGTGACTGCATGTCTTAAGCAGGCATGTGAATGTTAAAAAAAGTTGTTAGATGCTACTAAAACATTTATATCCTACCTTTTTCTTCTTGCAAAGAACCCAAGATGAGATCCATGGTCCCCCCCTCACCCCTTTATTTGCACAGCAACCCAGTGAGATGACTTAGGCCAACAATCAGTGACTGATAGCAAGTACCTGGAGAACTGAGGACTAGAACCCTGGTCCCCACGTTGCAGTCCAACAACTGCACTAAGTAGGCTTGTACTGGGTTGAAAGGCATCCTAATGATAACAAGCTGCAGTAAGAAAGGAGATGCATTATATATAGGGAGTGGAATGGGATTTGTTAATGACTTTTATTTCCTTGAATCAGTTCTCAGGTACAGTTGTACACAGCTTGTGATTTGCTTTTTTAGCCATTGGCTTTTTGACATTTATGGGGATCTTGGCACAAAGGGTCCTTTTTACTTGAATGAAAAGCAGCATGCTTGATAACATCATTTAAGTTGCAAGCAATTCTCTAATGGAAGCTTGAGCAGTGGCCTTCAGCCCTTTGAAACAAGAGGGCAATGGATTCAGAATAGGAAGTCTGGTGTCTGCTAAAATGGAATATGCTAGAAAGGAAAACCAGTTTAATCAAAATCTCAGCATCTGGCAGTACATCAAGCAAACTGAACTGTTGTATGGTCTATAGATTTTGTGGTACTAGTTTGCATGCAGCTTAAAGCCAAAAATGATTAATCAATCTGTGTAATTCTTGCCATTTTAGCATTAATTGCTTTTTACTTCATTAAAATGCATA
Organism: Varanus komodoensis; assembly: GCF_004798865.1. NCBI lineage: Eukaryota > Metazoa > Chordata > Lepidosauria > Squamata > Varanidae > Varanus > Varanus komodoensis. The sequence goes on from NW_025335438.1 coordinate 21,623,665, forward strand.
TGTGTGGTGTGAGGGAGGCAGAAAATAAGGCTGTAAATTTGAGAAAATGTCCAAGTGCATTTTGTCTCGATTGGTATTTTTTAAGACATTTGAACTTTTATTTTTCAGTTGCCCTTGGGAAAAAAAAATGCCTCTGTAGGAAAACACTGGTTACACTTTATTCTCCTAATATATTCAAAATAATTGCTAAGAAATTCAAGTCCAACTGATAAAGTAGGTTTCTTACCTACAATAGTCAGCTTAATGAAACTGCAATTTAGCAAATATATTTAAAGCTCCTGAGTTCAGTTTCTCCCCCAGCCCCTGCCTCATTGTTTTTTCTTGCCATGCACAAGCACTTATAAGAGCTCTATAGGAGAAAAATAGCAGCTGAACAAACTTGGGAAGTGGTTCTTAGATTCCATTTCACTATTTGTAACAAAAGACCCGTGCCTTATGGTTCCTTGTGTAACAGACAGACGCATCCAAGGACTCTTAAATAATTTGAGGGGGAAGCATTAATTGCAAGGAGAGAGTGAAAGACTTACTATTGTTGTTTGCTTCCACAAAGATGCCAAATTCTTTTTCCTTTTGCCACCAAAAGGATGTTTGAGGGTAATGGGAATGGCATCAAAATTTCTCCTTCTACTGTAATCCGTTCAGCAGTACACTGGTTTCGGCTTCTGCTGCTGCTGCTGCTGCTGCTGCTGCTGCTGCTTTGTCTTGTTTTTGCAAAAATAGGGAGTTTCTACCATTGCAGAGCTCCCACTACCCTATTGTTCCCCACTCACTAAACAGTTGCACACACACACGCACACACACACACTTTGTCACAAACACCCTATAAAGTGGTGGAGGGTGGTGGAGATAGCATTGGTTTTGAGGTTATTAATTCACATCTGTAGTGCAGATTTGGAAACAAAGTACTTACCTTTGTTCCAGTTGTTATAGTTCCCTGATGTTTAATGCACAAAATAGTGTAAACATCTCCATCCACTTAGAGCCTAGGTTTTTGAGGAGGCAAGAGTGGGCAGTACCACAAGATGGCTACTATGAGAAGCCTCACGTGGCAGCCATAGAGTGCAGCTAACCATAGCAGACACCTTTATCATAGAAATGAATATTGGTGAAGATAGAAGACAAATAACTTTTCCAAGAACTTGCATACAAGGCTGAGATCTGAGCCTCAGAACACAAATGCACTCCTGTAAAACCTCAACTTTCTGCTCCAAGAAAATATCCATTTCACAGAAATTTCTGCACTTCCTCCAAATGTATTTCTCAGACTTAACTAAATCATATCCCCAGCACACACAATCTCAGTGTTACACACACAAACTGCTAGGTCAAGTTCACCCTCCAGACACACATAATTCATTTAGCTGTTCTACCACTTTTTTATCTATCCTTTACACAAATAAACACATACCTCCACTCAAAGATCACTGTAGTCAGCCCCACCTGTTTTATATCCTCTTCCCAGAATGTTAAGCTTCCCCAAAACAGATGCTCCACAGCTTCTTTTCACTCCCCCACCCATAAGTTTTTTACTTTCAGTGCAGAGATCCACCAAACTCAACTGTCAATAGACAGTGTACACACAGAAAAAGGCAGAGGGCCATTAAAGAAAATCAAGACAGGGATTGCTACTCAAACATGGTTCTAGCATTCTGTGCTTGAAATAGGAGGCTTTTGAACATACACCTACAGCAGAGCTGTAGGTCCTCAGCGCCACCTGAGTAATAGTCTACTCCAGTCAAAAGTATGCCTTTACTTTAAAAAAGTCCTTTGCCTTGGGTGGATGTTTCTGTGTTTGCTGGCCTAATGATGATACTTCCTGGAGCAAGGTGGCTGTTCAGCATCGGTCTCCGAGTGCAAGAGGACCAGCTTTGTGAGGTTTCAGGTCAATGGTTTTCTTTCACAATATGTTTCAAGTTTCTCCGGCACAGATGGTTCTTCTGTAATGTTTGGCTCTGGAAGGCTCCCAGTTATCCTTGGAAGAGTATATCTTCAGAGGCGACAGGACCTTCAGAGAGGGCATTTTAAAAAGCTGACATGTAGCCTAAGAGATTGGATTTATTGCAGTTCATGTGGAACCTGCTGCTTTTATATAGGATGACTTTCCAGAATTGTATCTGAATATCTGCTGCAAGCTTTCCCAACCTGGTGCTCTTCAGATGCACTGGACTGCAACTCCAAGAATATCCTAGCCAGCAATCCTGAGGGCTTCTGGGAGTTAAAATCCAGCACATCTGGAGGATACCAGGTTGAAGAAGGCTGGCCTACTGGTACTGTGTGTATGTTTTATTGGAGATGACTGAGCTTCCCAGGATGAGTGGACCTTGAGGGAATTTATCTGGGAGCACAGGCTATCCACATGCCTCTGGAAGTTCAGGAAAAGGGCACAAGGGCACTGGCTTTCTGCAGCCCCTAGCATCTGGAAAGTAGAAGTATAAAGCCTCTGTACATGGTGATAATTCCCTGCAGTTTAATGTGAAATAATTGTGAACAATTTAAGCTCTTCTTTTCTCATTTCTTTATATAGTAATTGTTGCTTCTGAAACTGAAGAATCAGAACCTTGTGGATCTAGCCAAATGAGCAGGTGGGAGGGCAAGCATACATGGCTCATTCTTTGCTAGAAGGAGGCACAATACATCCTTGTGCTGCCTGGAATGCACATGATTTTGTGTAATGGTTAAGGGCGGGCAAGAGAAAGACACAAACGTCTCTTCTCTGTATAACTAGAAGAGAAGTTCGTTCCTCTCCTTTTCCACAGTTAGCCAATTAAGAGGTTTGGGGCCAGTTATCTCTAACAACCAAGGGGGTTATTTAATTTCTGGCTATTTCTTTTTCTGTTCATTTCTGTCTGTGTGTTTCTATCTTCATGCAAGGGTATAGTAATGCCGGAGCAGATGGAAGGGGGATCAGGAACTACTGATAGCTCTCCTGGTGACTTTCAGTAGAAGGGGAAATGTTTCTAACAGTGGTTTAAGAATAGCAACCACAAGAAGAGTTTTCCCCTTCTCATTAGGCAAGAAAGCTTTGGGGAAAACGGGAATAGATTTGTGTGTAAAATGATTTACGTGGAAGACTCCAGTTTTGAGACTGAACACGAAATCCCTGGCATGTTCTCAGAAGAGACACCTTGTTCCACAAATCCCGAGCCACTCTGTTGCATCTGGATCTACTTGCTAGACTTCAGGATTCCAGTGAAACCCAAAACAGATGCCGGAAGCCTGACGTCTGCCCACTCCTGTTTTAATGCTGTGAAGAGCAACTGTGTAAGAAGACCACAAGAAGTTTACAAAGATTATGCAATAACACTGTGAACAATTTGTTATTTAGAAAATGTGAACTAAATAACATTCATACACTGAGGTACCAGCATCAACAGGCTATTTTGCTGGTACCTCAGTGTTTGTATGTGGCGGTGGGGGGGTTATGTGGGTTGAGCCCAGTTTCTCTGTGCCTTTGCACTGCAAATAAATATCTTTACTTTCATTCTCCACACTGATGAGTAGCATGATCGATTGTGGTTGCCCATAGTCCTCCAAATCCAACAGAGGCTAAATGGAAATGGGGGGGGGGGCATGGAGGAGAGGATTGCCACTGCACTCCCCCCCCCCACAACAAAAAGGCAAGACTGCTGATTCTGGCCATCAAAGTGTTTAATACTGGCTTGTAAGGAGGGGAGCCAGAGGTACCACCGGGATTCCCTGTATGACTGCAGCGCCTTGCTCCTCGCCTCCTGATCCCCAGAAAGCTACCCCTGCCCTGCCCCTGCTAGCACTGGGAGTCAGAGTTGCAGCCAGCACAGAAATCAGCCAGCATCTCCTCTTGGAAAAATGATCTAGAGCTGGGATTCCGACTTTCCTTATGGCTGTCTAGACTAAGGATTGCATCCTGAAGTCTTTAGTTTTGTCCTGCCTTTCATGCATTAACTAGGTCTTCTGCCATTCTCCCATTGTTACTCATGAGAATATTGATGCCGGCATGGCATGCAGCTGCAAACCATTTCTGCAGTGTATTGGCAGAGCCAGATTCATTTCAGATAGATCCTGAAGAGATGTTATACTTAATCATGTGAAAGTACTTTCAAAGTACCCTTTTCCTTGTAGTTTTTAGGTAGCTCTCTGCAAACCCTAACATGAGTGGGCACATTTTTCTATGTAACAGAACTTCAGATTTTGAAAATTAGTTTATGATTTTTGTGCAGAGATTCAGTTTAGTCTGACCTGTACACCATGATGCCATCTTCCAGGGTGGATTTGCCCAACATGAGAAGCCATGGTGAAATCATGCTGTTGTGAGTCAGTGGCATCATGCAGAACCCATTCTGCAGTTCCTGCATGGTCTGTTCTGCAGCTGGATCACCAGTATTTATTAGGCACTCCCTGTTTTTTCTTGACTTCCATAGGTTTCCTTTGACAACCTGACTTAAATGGGTTTGAGAAATAAAATATAAATATAGGAATAGAAATATGATGACTTCACCTTTTGCTTTGTGAATGGACCGAACTTCAGCTCACGGATACACCTCCTCAGTATGCACAACACTCTGTAAATAGAAAGCAGCGCAGCTCTTATATAAATGGCATGAAAACTGAGGAATGAATCCAATGTTGGTTTATTTTTTTAAAAAATAAAATGAACTGGTGTATATGTTTGGTGAGGAAAGAAAGATCCATATGAGTTAATGTGAAAACATCCCCATTACAACAACTGGCACATCTTTTAGAAGTGGTCGAGAAATAGCACACAGTCAAGGGACTGAGATAGTATCACCTCCTTTAAAGAGGGAACATTATCACACTTCCAGCTTTTTCTTTCCAGATGAGGATTTATTAAAGAATCATATTGGCTTATTTGTATTTCATGTATGATCCAGTTAATGTCATCATCCTAATGTTTTCCCAGCAAGTTTCACAAAGCTTTTCTTAATGCAGAATATCCATGATAGAGGGAAAGAGCAGAATGCCTGCACATTCTCTTTAATTGTATGGAGAGGAGAACGAAGGGTGGGAAGCGTTATCCCTGCAGAAGGTGGATGACCTGTTGGAGATGCTCCTCCTGTCCTGATTTCTTCCACTGTATTTCCCCTTGTGGAGCCATGTCCTGGAGGTCAGGACGGATGGACATGCACCCTCTGAAAGTTTACTTTCACACAGTGTGTGCTTCAATCTGTTATAAAGGAAATGTGCATGACTGTGTGAGACAGCTTTGTGATGCTGGTGGGGGCCTGAGACTTTCTCAACTGCCTGCCCTTTTAGCAGCCATGCTTGTTAGGAAGCCAAGCCAATGTTAGGAGACATACAAGAACTGCCTGCTCCATCTTCTAAATTAAGGACATCTGAAATACCTCATATTGTGTACAGGCCTGTTATGCTCACTAATGTACATGCCCAAAATGAAGGTACAGAGCAGTGGCAGGAGCAAGTACAGAAGGCGGGAAATTACACCTGGACATACTTCATTATCAATTGTCCCACTCATATAGCTATGAAATCCTCTTTTGGCCACTAAGAAGGGGCATAATGTGGACTGAAAACTGCAGGCACATACAAACACTGCCTGACTGCAAAAAAAGGGGCACTGTGTGGGGGGGGGAAAAGCTTAATTTTGTCATGCTTTGGAATCTGCCTCAGGAAGCATTCAGGTCTTTTTGCAGATGGGAATCAGCTTTAGAGTTATGTTAATAAATGGGTAAATTATTTTCATTAAAATGCCAGATATCTTTCTATCTTTGCAAAAAGTCTGAAGTTGCAATTTGGTATGCATTTATTGGGAGTAAGCTCCAGTAAGCAAAGTGAGACTTTCTTTTGAATAAACAGGGGCAATATTGAGCTGTAAATGAAGAAAAAAATAAGCAATAACATCTGTGAGGAAGAATGAATAGCAGAGGTTTGCTCACTTACTCCTGTAGATTTAAACTAGATTTAAAATAACCCAAACCATATGCTTTGTTTCAGTAGCAAGGAAATAGAATAAGATCAGTTTCATAATTATTTTCCCATTCAGATTCCCATGACAGTTTTCCATTGCTTCATGTCAAAAAAGGGGTTAGAAATATATATATTTATATAACTACTTCAGCAGACTAAGAATAAGTAGTGTAAGCAAAATTTAAGGAAGGCAGATTTATTTGATGAGAGATGCAGATGGGATGTTTTGATTTATCAGATAAAGCAAAAACATCTGTCCCTCCTGGTTGTGTGTCTTTGGTCACTAACATGATGCATGGATTTTAGCTCCATTGTCTTTGAGCAACCTCTGAGGTCAGTAGACAAGACACAGGTAATTACTTCCTAATAGAGATAAACACACCAATACAGAGCATACCAAATCACAGAAAGGATGAATTATTGGTCTCTAGGTGTTTCATTCTCCTTTCACATATCTGAATCAGGTTTAGGGGATTTCCAGTGGCAGTCATGTACCTTTGACCAGCAGAATGTTAGCCAATTTTTTTAGCAACCTTATAACAATATTCTTTATAGCTTCTCTTTCTCAGTTTCTTTCATTGATTCCATATGGTAGGAACATGTTTTCTAAAGTGGTCCAAATACCCTATTTATAAAGTCACTTTCATTGTGAGATGCATGTATTTATTTGGTCACCTTTTTACATCCTCCTTGCAGCTCTGAGTGCCCCAGTGCACTGAATATTTCTTGCAGCCAGTTTGGTTTGAAAAAAAAAAAAAAAAAAAAACACATGCACACATGTGAATGTTGAAGTGCTTTGTGGGTTAATCCTATTCTGAGGTTTTAGTAGCCACATTTTGTAGTTATATGTATTTAAAGAGGGGAAAAAACATGGCACAAAAAAGGAGGGTTTTTTCCCAAAGGTCATTTTGTAGTAAATCATGGTTTACAAGATGCCCAAATTATAAGAAAATGTAAATCTAAGCCAAAGCTATGAATATGTTGGATCTGTGTTTGCAGAACCACAGAATCCTCTCTTCTCTCCCCAAATAAGAGTGAGACGGAAACAATGCAATTGTCACCTATGATCTGCTTCAACCTCCTCACATTCCACTTTTTCTGAGGCTGTCTCTCTTGCCTCATTTGATTCTTTTTCATAGCTGATGTAAAGAAAACTTGAGGTCCTCAAATGTTACAAAAATGACTTGTTGAGATCAGGGCTTTTGGACTGATATTTCCTTCCTAAGAAGTGCAATAAAATTTATACAGGTCTGCAAGAGATTGAAACTGTTCCCTTATGGGAGCCACACTACTTTATGGCACTCACCTGTTTCATAGACCCAAAAGCTTGGGAGAATTACAAGGTCAGCAGTTGTGCTGACTGTTGTGAATGCCAGCTACCCACTGCCCTGACTTCACAAACCGGATAGCTTGGCACTTAAAGAACAAGGAGGATCAAATAGGTGAATTGTTGCACATGGGGTTCAAATGAGCAGGTGGTGGCAGTTTTGTGTGACCATGGGCAGCCTGAGGATTTAACTCAACATGCTTTTGGGACATCCTTCTTACTGTGCACATGGATTTGTTCACTTACAGCCAGTCTGCTGACAGAGAAATATGTTGGTCTACATCAAACTCATGGAAGTTGTGAGCAGTAAAGATGAAGTCTATTTTCACTCCAGCTTAGTGTATTTCCTGTTCTTTTTCTCCTTGCTGTAAGCACAAGTCAGTGTTAAAATCACTTATTTTACTGACTATCCCTTGGAGTTTTTTCTGTGTTGCTCACATAGGCACATACCCTGTTTTATTTAAAAAGCCGATGTGCATTGTTGTTTTCCTCTTGCAATGGTGGTTCATTCCCTAGTCCAAGAGAAATCTCAGCCTCAAGAGAGAACCTGGAACTGATTAAGTTTCTTACACTTATTGGAAAATATTATCCTAACTATATGTGGAAACATTTCTATTTCAAGAATACATTTCTGAATTAACCTTTTGAATTGACTAGAAGAAAACTATACCATAAACAAAGACAACTTTTTTCTAAAAAGTTTTTCTCTCCTGTACCAGACAGAATTGGCTGTACCCCAGCACTTGTTTGCATGGCTTTGTAATGAGCTTAAATACAAATGTCTACACACATAAGTCTGTCATGTTGAAATACTTGCATGTGGAACAGCTTTACATAAACTTGGAGGCTTTTTAGAGTGGTTGCTCAGATGCTTAAAGTGATTATCCAATGACTGGTGTCCTTGCATTTCTACAGAATATTTGTCATGTGTGATAAGGGAGTATTTTCTTATGTAAACTATGCTGGAAATCCTTAAGAAAGGGAGATAAAAAGTTATCTAAAATAACAATATTCATAGGAGTTGTCTTCAAATCAGTTAGAATTACAGAGCTTCGCCTGGAGTGGCTTTCCCTGTTAGGAATAAGTCTAAGTCAGATGGGTGCTGATATCACCCATTGCTTTTCTTCAAGGGACCAGCAAATCATGACTCTTGTTTGGCC
>NW_025335438.1:21632173-21739435 GCF_004798865.1 Varanus komodoensis
GGCCAAAATTTCTGGAAGGCCACAAGTTGTCCCTGCCCCCACTGTATATCCTGGAGATAAGGGTATCTGGAAATTTATTTATTTATTTATTTATTTAAAGTTTTTATATGCCGTCCCCTGCTACATAGCCTTGTAGAATCAAAAAGCTGTTAGGAGAATCAAAAAAAGGGGGGGGGGAATCAAAAGCTGTTAGGAATAAATCTGGACATGCATTGCTTTCTTATTTAACTTGCTGACATACATGTATCCACCTCTTTTCTGTGCCATATCAACAACTTAATGTTTTGGAACAGTTAGTTAAAGCAGTTAGTTAAACATGGGCAGAAGCCCATGGGTCAAATAAACCGATTAAACAAAAGTAAGGAAAATAGAATGTAAATTCAGTTATCAAATGCTATTTTGTGTTTCTGCATTCATGTTGACATTAGATGTTAAACTTGATTGCCAGAATGTTTGTAAACTTCCTTCTCAGAAGTCTCTAGCACATCATATTATTAAAAAGCAAACTCCCATCTCTGTTTCTCAATTAGTTTGCAGTCATGGCCAAGCTGGTTCCTCAGGGAACAATTACCTTGTTAGAGGGAGGCTGGATGCCTGCATCTAAAGAACTGGTTGGGTAGCTTAGATCTGCCATGAAATCTAGCCTGCCCTTCCTGTGCTTCTTGACCCTCATTGCCACACTGTACTGTTTCTGTTTTCTCTGGTTTGTAACATTCTTACCTCCTTGGACCTCTGTCTAGTCCTCTCCCCAATAAAGCTGCTTCTATGAGGTTTTATTTCAACCAGATGGACAATATTTCCAACTCTCACAGAATGTTTTTGTTAGTTTTATTTTATTAGGTTTTTTTCCCTGAACAGTAGGAATGTTCAGGAACATTCCATGACATCACACCAGCTCAAGCCATCATTTCTTGTCTTCGCCACAAGCACAGCAAAATATAGAAGGTCTTAGAAACAAAGAGTATTGACAACGGCCAAAATAGTTAGCAATACATTTATTTGGATTATACAAGAAAGACTGAGGCATGTTTGGTAACAGTTTGAGAGATTCAGGTGATATCTAGAGATCCTATGCCTGCTTGGTACAATCTTGGCAATGCAGCTGTGAAGGGGGAGAAGATGAGGAGGAGCCCAAAGCTGAAAGAAGCATATTGGTAAGGAGCAAACACCCCCTTGTTTGCAGCAGAAGGCCTTGAGACAACTCAGTCTGCCCTTGTAGAGTGCTCTGTGTAGGTCTACAGGTGGATATATGCACTTTGACACAGTGCCATAGCCTTACATTGGCAGCAGTGGTCAGAACTCTGCAGAACGTTTCTCCATTGCCCTGAAACAGTCTGTGCCCAAAGCGTATGGGCCAGTGGCACCCAGAGTCACAGAGAGCCTTGCAAGCTTAGGACAACAGATACATAAGACCAGTGTGGCATCACAGAAACTAGTTATAAACTTCTGATGCATTTTAATGATGTAACTGATGCTCTCTCTTATTGCTGTGAGTCACCCAGACAGCTGGCTGTTAAGTGGCATAAAAATGCAATAAATGAAAGGAATGCAACAAAGTCAGTCAAAAGCTTAAAGAAAGGTAGGATTTGCAAACTGACAATGTTGCATTCTGCCCGAGCTTTGACTTTTCACTAGAATGCCATCAATAATGTGCTTTTTAAAACTGTTGTTGATAAGGTTTTAATCACCAAACTGATACATGCAAGTTTAATATCAAGAATATAAGAAAACCAACTTGCCTCTTGTCACTTTATTGTCTACTTTTAGTATATTTGCTTTATAATGCCATTTTAGCAGTTATGGCATTGGGAAGATGCTTGCCATGTAGAACTGTCTTTCCCACAGTACTGTAAGATGGTTTCATGCACTTTAAGCTATTTATTATAAATGGTTATCTGACACTATTTTGGGGTGGCTCAAAATAACTTCTGAACTGAGCATTTCAAAAACTAGCTAAGAGAGCTGCCAGGCTGGCTCATCTGTGTGTTTTTTAATCTACAATAATTTTACATTTAAAGTATTGAAATGCAAATAACAAATACACATACTATTTATATTTAACCATCGTAAAACTCCTTCAGTATAATAGAGAAATCTGCTTGTTCACTATTCTTACATACAAGTGAATTGAATGTTTTTGTAAAGTGTTAGGGTACAATCCTGTGCTTTTTTAGACAGAAAAAAGCTCTACAACTTCCAGCATTCCACAAACAACCATGCTGGAATTGTTTGTTTGTGTGTTTAAATGTGCATAGGAATGCGCCCTTCATGTCCTATCACTCTTGATTAGGAGTAAAAGACATGCATGCAGTACGACATCTTAGATGAGGGATAAATATCTCTACATTCTTTCTAGTGTGGGTACCCTGTCAGAGAAAAGTGCAAACAATACGTATGCTATAAGCTACAAATCATACACTGCAGAACTGCTGTGTTCAACAATCAACAGGAATACCCTTTTCTTAAACAGTGAAAATATAAAGTTATTTTCCATATGTATACACACTTTATGGCTACTGACTTTTTAAATGCTTTACTCTGGCTAGACAAGGATTAATATCATCCCACATTATGATATGGTATGAATATATATTGCCAAAGGCTATGTAGTTTATCTTTTAACATTTTCTCTCATTCAGTAAATTTAAAAGCTTCCTGTTTGCAAAACAAAAGCACTCTTTTACATGGAATTGATCGATGTACATTTTCAGAAATGCTGCTTTCTGAAAGCAGGTTTTCTTTCAAGGCTTGTTTGTTCAGTCCAGATTTCCAGGCAGAAGCAGAAATGTTTACATAACTGTCCCTGTCAGATGGAATTTTTTACTATACGGCATCCTACACTTCCACCATGGTCTGTTTAACATGGACCAGGGTCAAAACCTGAAGGCACAGAAGAACGCTTAATAAGCATGTTTGTGATGAATGAAACAAGGCCTTCTATTAAAAATGAGCCGCTGCTGTAAAAAGTAGCAAACTCAGCAAGGCTTTTCAGAAAAATAATAAAAAGCAACTGAGTGGGAGTCTGTACTGCCAGACTCTTCCCCTCTCAAGTCTTTGTAGCATGGCATTACTACACTGAACACTTGTAACCGTTTCAATCCTTTTCTTTAAAATTTCCAGATATAATGGAATTAAGAGAGGATGAAAGCAAACTGTTGATTGCCTAATCACTGCTTCAGAATGCCACATGTGCTAGTTCCCATGTGCTGAGTATTCCTGTGTTGCTAGAATTTCGGAGAAGGAAGATCTGTGGTACGATATAGCTCATTCATTCAAAAGTTGTTGCTCCTGCTACTGCCTGATGTATTTAGCATAGTCAGTCAGGACTTTTGAAGCCATGAAGGCATGTTCTGCTTAGCCTGTTTTCACTCTAAGTAACATAGAACTGAAACGGTCCAAATCCTAACAAGAATACACCAGCAAATATGGAAAACAAAACAATGGCCACAGACTGGAAGTGTTCAGTATACATCCAGTCTCCAAGAAGGGAGATGCAAAAGAGTACAGCAGCCGTAGGACATTGCATTAATTTTCCACACAAGCAGAGTGGTGCTAGAAGTGTTGCAACAAGGAATAATACCCCATATGGAGCAAAAAATGCCAAAAAGGAAGAGGCACTAAAGATCATATTGCAAATAAACATTGGCTACCAGAGCTCACCAAAGAATTTCAGAAGAAAAACAGTTTATGCTTTATAGACTACAGCAAAGCTTTTAACCCTCTGGAGAAGCTGTGAATGGTTCTGAAAGCACTTGATTGTCCAGATGTATAACCTGTATCATGGGCAAGAAGCTACTGGGAGGACAGAATATGGGAAAACAGATCGGTTTCCTATAGGCAAAGGTGTTAGAAAAGGCTATGTCTTATCTCCCTATCCATTTAATCTGTACACAGACCATATTATGAGAAAAGCTGGATTGGGGTCAGAGGAAAGAGTGAAAATTGGCAGAAGACACATCAATAATTTAAGATATGATAATATCTTACTGGCAGAAAGCAGCAATGACTTGAAATTACTCCTGATGAAAGTGAGAGAAGAAAGTGCAAAAGCAGGACTATAGCCAAATCTTAAGAAAACGAAAATCATGACTACAGAAGAATCGCAAAACTGTTCTGTCAACAATGAAAAAACAAAATTGTGTTTTTTTATAGCTTAGCTCAGCCATCAATTCAGAGAATTGCAGCCAAGAAATTTGAAGAAGACTCAGATTTGGAAGAGCGGCAGTGAAGGAACTGGAAAAAATCAGCAAGTATGTTTCATAGGAGATCAAGGCCAAGATCATCCACACCATTGTATTCCCATCCCTATGTATAGGTGTGAAAGCTGGACACTGAAGAAAGTTGATGGGAAGAAAACTGATACATTTAAAACATGGTACTGGAGGAGAGCTTTGTGGATAGGGCTGACAGAAAGACAAACAAGTGGATCTTAGATCAACTCAATCTGAAGTTTTCTCTAGAAGCAAAAATGCCAAAACTGTAACTGTGGAACTTTAGAGATATCATGCAAAGCCAAGATGCACTGGAGAAGACAATCACGCTAGGGAAAGTCAAAGGCAGAAGACCAAACAAGAGATAGACTGACTCCAGAAATGAAGCTACAGCCTTGGATTTAGCAGGGATGTCATGGATAGGGCATTTTGGAGGTCTTTCATTCATAGGGTCTCCATAAGTTGGAGATCACTGGTCAACACATAACTACAACACAACACAGGGCAACACATTTCCTGCTGTTTTCTTGCAAGGACTTCCAAAAATTACCAGTAGTGCTTTTCTAGTATGTTCCAATGACTATACATTTTCCATCCTCCGCTTTCCTTTATATAACTGTCCCCTACTAACAAGAAATGTGTGGTACATAAACCAAATATTCTAATATGAATAAAGTTGGCCCATAAACATGTGAGAACATTAAGACAGTTTGCATTCTATGCATTGGGAGAATGGAGTTTCATATATATAGCTGTACCATGCTAGAAATAAAAATGCAAATTAACCCAAACAGAATCAACATTTTTCAATGTTTCAAAGATTTGTAATACAAAATCATTGTATCTGGCAGGATAGGAGGTGTTGCTTTTGCAAATACTTTAATCTGTTTGAATTGGAATTCAAGTTTACATTTGTGCGAACAAAGTATTCTAAATAACACTTTTTAAAAAATAAGTTCCTGCACTTATTAGCATTAAACTAAGATTTGTCCATCTAACTAAACAGGAGTACATGTCATGATGGCCTATTCCTTTCTTATGATGTGCTGCAATGAAGCTTTCATCTGAGTTGTGAAGGGACCCAGAAAGGCTAATAATTTTGATGTATTTGCATATATCTATCCACCTGAAACACAGTCTAAATTTTTGGTGGCTGATATAACCAGTGCACCCTATTGGTACTATATAAATGCATACTGCTGATAATCAGTTCCTATGAATTACAGCAACTCATGGATATCAGTGATTCCATCAGCAGTATCTATCAAATAAATGCTTAGATTTCTCAAAAGCCATATTTTTTGAGATATGTCAAGCATATTCAAATTCGAGGAGCAGTAGGAACTGTTTCCTATATTTCTCGGCACTGCTGTAATTTGTCAGCTGAGCCCCATTTTGTCAGTGTATCTAAACTGGGACCCCTGTTCATAAAGACAGTTTCAAGAAATGTACGCCATCTCCCTTCACACTTTCAGTGGGCAACCTCTACCATCATCACCGAATGGGCTAGCCACAAAGCCAGGGACAGCTGAAAGAACCAAAGGAATTCCTGCCAAAAGGGGAAAACGGGAATGGGGACTCTGATGTGAGTGCCTAAACTTGGTTTCCTTAACAGGGTTTTTGGGAAGCCTTTTTGTGGTTTGGACACCACATGTTTTTTCTCTTAAACATCAACATTTTTCTCTTTTCCCCACCCCAAGTATATTTTCTTATAAAAATTGAGGTAGTATCTTTATACGCTCAAGTATGTAACATGGTGAAAAAGTTCTAGCTGTACAGAAGCCTGTACATAATTCCACCCTGAGAATGTATTAGTGCTTTCAGTTGACTCCAGAGAGCCTGCCTGTATATTCTATTAAATTTCATGTCAGCCCCCACACATTCTTCTAATTCCGGTTTAGCCAAGCTTAGTAGCTCTTTCCTTTTCAGGTTTTCAGGCTTGTGCAATCTGTTCTTCCATTGCCTAACTGTTAATAATTGGAGGAGACTGACCAAGTTAAATAGTGCAGAGAGTGCGTTAACGGTTGCCACAGAAACAGACATCCAATATAAATATCTTATTGCTCTTCTATTTATCATCTGTTTTCAGGGCAGTTTAAGCTGCTGGAACAAGACCGTGATATTAAGGAGCCAGTGCAGTATTTTAACAGTGTGGAGGAGGTGGCTAAAGCATTTCCTGAACGAGTTTACGTCATGGAGGAAATAACATTCAACGTTAAGGTAGCCCCTAAACAAATATTTATCGCTAGTTAAATGATTTATGGTTAACCCCCTTTTTTAAATACATGGAAATTGAGTGATTGTGTGCTGTGGGAAAAGTAATTTAGGGTCACTGTGTTGTCTTAATCTGGTGTGTTTTGAACTGCAACATTTCCCCCTGTCCCCAACTAAGCTGGGATTTGTGTTAATCGGTATGAGATATAAAGGCCTTTTTCAAGGAGGTAACTACCTCCAAGAAGCAGTGTTCTTTTTTCCAATCTGTTTAATTGGAATACTGCCTCCAAATTTTAGACAGGGTTTCTTTTGTTGTGTACGCTCTTCCCACTCCCTCTCCTCCCCCCCCCCCCAACACTTTAGATTTTATTTGGTAAGGAGCAGCTGCTTGATTTGCTCCACAGAGTGTCTGAGGCTGCACAAAGACTGTACAAGCTGTGACGATGTTACTGATTTCTGCTCTTAAACTCAGACCACTGAAGATGATCAACTTGATATGGGAAGGTGAAGGACTGTTAACATCTTGATATTCAATCTGTATAGCACCTTTGAGAAATCAAGAGATTGACATGGAAGCAGAGAAAGTGCAGAGGAGGGCAGCTAAATGATGAAGGGCTTGAAACAATTCACCCATGAGAAATAGTTACAACAACTGGGGTTATTTAGCTTAGAAAAAAGGCAAGTAAGGAGGGATGTGATAGAGGTGTTTGAAGTATATATGGTGTGAAGAAAATAGAGAGAAAGACCGTTTTTCCTCCCTCATAATATTAGAATCTGGGGTCATCTTATGAAGCTGATTGGTGAGTGATTTAGGACAGATAAAAAGAAGTACTTTGTCACCCAACATATAGCTAAACTATGGGATTCACTGCTACAGGAAGTTGTGGTGGCTACCAATTCGTCTGGCTTGAAAAGGGGATTGGATAAATTCGTGGAAAAGAAGACTACCCATAGTTACTAGCCTTACTAGGTATGTGTTACATCCATTATCAGAGGTGGAATCCCTGCATGCACCAGTTGCTGAGGAGCTTGGGCTGTCTCAACTCTTATACCCATCCTGCTTGAAGGCTCCTGTCAACACCTGGTTTGCCACAGCATGGACAGATTGCTGGACTAGCTGGACCATTGGTGTGATCTTGCCTGGCTTTTCTTATGTTCCAAGCAAAAGGAGCCCTTACAAAATGCAAGGCTATGTCAAACGGTGCAGTGCCTGAAACTGCCCACTTTGCCCTCGGTCCTGCATGCCAGAATGAAATTGGTATATTTAATGTTCCTCAGCAATTTCCACATTCATGCTGTTTATAGTTGAGCTATATTGGCTAAAAGCTGCCTTAAAATATGGAATGGTCTGATTCCAAGCTCAATAGGGACTTCATGGGAACAAAGGATTATTTCTCTAGGAAGATAGTGTAAATTGTATAGCATCAACCAGAATATATGTCCACTATCTTGGACTGGCAAATAATTGTGAAATTTGAGTGTGTGCATCACGGAGGGAGGAGATATGGAGCAGGTGTATCCTTTGGTTCCCAGTAGCTGCATTGGGAAGACGGTCCCTCTGACACAGCCACCATGATCTAAATGACTGCTCTGGAGGCCACACACCTTTTAATGGTAGCGGTGTAGCCTACCTCTTTTGACTTCATAAGGCCAACAGGGAGTATGGTAGGCCAGCTGCACACCAGGCTCTTGATACACACCCCTGCCTTGGGGGCCGCAATAGCCAGTATAAGTTCAGCTGGAGTAGGAGCATGGCTTCACATTTTTACTTCTGTACAATTTCCTCTTAAGTAACTGCAATAAAAGTTTCACATCCTTGACAAATTGTTGAATTAATCATTACGGATATTTAAATCAATTAATTTATGACACATACTCATCTAGTTGTAGCCTCCTGAGCTCATTTTTGTTTTCAAGAAACTTCTTGGGGGCGACTAGAATCCAAAACTGCATTTTAAAATGCTTCTGCAATGGCTGTTGAGAATAACTGTTATCTGCAGGGCTTAAACTCCATAGCTGTATATTTTGGAAGCAAGCAAAGATATTTATTTCTCCCTTGCTGTCTATGCTGTGACTGTTCGTTTTTTCCGTTAACCTTTCAACTTCATGGTTTACAAGAAGTTGCTGTGGAATCAGCTGCAATGCCAAGAATTGGGGCAAAGGTGCAATGTATGATAGAATCAAGTAACATGGTGATAGTTCTCCGTCATGAGATGTGTAACTCTCGTTCAGTGTGTAACTCTTTAGTTGCACACTCTCTCTTTGTCTCTCCATGTTCGTGTATCTCTTCTTTAAAAAGGAAAGAGAAGCAAATGGTGCAGGGAAGATTTTCTGCCTTGCAAGACTCACTTTGCTGTGAACCCTGAATATTGGATAAGCAACATGTAGGCTGCATGTCCTATTCTATCCCCAGTGCAGGCCCTCCACTGCCCCCGGAAGCACCCCCAAATCACACAGATACACAAAATGCCACTCGGTCAAATTTCACAAGTCTGCATTTCTAGTGGCAGAGTGCCACCTATAAAGCCACATTGTGCGGTGAGGGCTGCTATTCGCCTCCCTCAGCAGCTTGGGGGACATTGCCCCATATTCCAGTGAGTAATCTTTCTTGGAATCACAGAATGTCCTTTTCTTTAGTGTTTGTCCTATGCAAGGTTGTTGTTGTCATTGTTTTTGCAAGGACAGGTCACCTATGCAATCAATGGAAATAAAAACATAAAATCTTGTAGTATTTTCCTCATGAAAGAGAGCTGCAGATCATATGTCCCACTGTGTGTGGATATTGTGGATTCAGCGGTGTTGTCAATGCCTAAAAAACATGAATTAAAAGACAAAAAGTGGTTGATAAATGTCCTCGTCAGGGAGCAATCCAGAATAATATAAACAGGATTAGTGTGCATTAGGCCATTTCCCAGCACAAATGAGAAGCTTGGTGTAGAATGCATCTTCCTTGGGAATCTATCTAGCCATTAGGGCTGCAGGGATAAGTCTTGAAAGTGTGGCAGCAGTGCCTGATGACATTTCAGGAGGGCTCAGAAGAAATTTGCAGATACCTTGGTAAAATAGAGCAGGGGAGGAATGACAGAGCTTGCACCCATCATTGATTTGCAGAAGCAAAAACAAATGTTGCATATGCCAATTTGCCTATCTGAATCAATTATTTTCTATAATTTATACAGGTTTTAGAAAACAGCCCCTTAACTGATTTGTGTTGTTCTCCACTGTATACTAGAGATAAGTAACACATGGCATAATCCTATAGAAGTTTGGAAAGAAAAGGAGGCATTCAGCTCCCATTAATGCTGACTGGGGAATGCTATAGGCCTGTTTTCTGTTTACATTTCCACAGCAGAGAATGTATTTATTGTGGAAGGCAACCTGATGCCCTCCAAGTGCACAGTATATCAGTTCCTATCAGCTGTGACTCTTGGCCATGTCATCTGGGGCTGATGGGAGCCAGAGTTAAAAACATCTGCAGACTACCAAGTTGTCTGTCCCTGGTCTTGCTGCCATTGTAATTCTTCCATTAAAGAAACATTTGCTATTTTTAAAATATATATATATCAAGTAGGAATGGACAGATCAGTCTATTTCTGGGCTGCGTCAGTTTTACATATCTTCAATAAGACTGTCCTCTCCTGTTTTCAGCAATTTTTGTAAAGCAAATGAACATTTTCCATTTTCTGTTTAATGGTTTCCTGGAATGCACATTTTAATGCATTTTAGAGTAGACTACTGCTTGGCAAAAGTCAGAGAGGTACGTTGTCCTATTAATAACTATGTTCTGATCCATGTGTTATTTGAGGAAGTGCAAATTGGGCTGTTCTTGAAAATGTAGACTGAACAACCTTTTCTGGCACTCTTAATTTCAAGGTGAATGCTTGATTCTAACATATAGCAGTAAAAGAAGTTGAGATGTCGTAGTTATGCATATGAGGGTGGGAGTAGAGTATAATTAATTCAGTTAATGATTTAAGCTAACAATAAAAATTAGAAATCCTTTAAAAGCAACATAAAGTCAAGGGGCTTTTCTAATACAGATAGCTTCTGAAACTTTCAGTTGTATAAAAACAAGAGTTGCTACAAATGCGGAAGCAGTTGAGTTTTCTAATGAAAACAGAATAAAGTCCATTCTTCTTTGACATGCTAAATTGTTGAACTAACTCTTTGCTCCAAAGGACACTTGCTAGCTTCCAGGGAAAAAAGGGTGAAAATGTATGTTATTTAATGCAGAAACACATACTCCTATGCGTAGACAAATCCTCCTGCATTCAATATTAAAAGCTGTAGATATGGGGGGAAATGCATTACTATTAATAATGCTCTTAAGGCTGAAGTGTGGATTGGTTTTTACACTTAGATATGCATCCATGACTGCTGCCTCATATTACAGTATACTTTAAAAATGTCAAATCTTAATGGAGGCAAGAAAGGAGAGGGCTCAGACAGCATGCTCTAGCCTAGTATATGATGGGAATCAAATGCTGTCTCAGGTCTGATTGAAAGTCAGTGACCTGTTAGGCATTTTCAGGAAAGCTTAATCTTTTCTGCAATCCACACTTGGAAGACTGTTCTACAGATCTACAATGCAAACCACAGGTATACACAGTGGGGCTGTTCACACACATTTAACAGGCCAAAGTGTCTGGATTCAATGTCACTGTAACAATGTATACTTGTGGCTTTCATAAGTTGTTGATGGAAACCAGAAGAGACTCAAGTACAGTGCACAACTCCTTAATTCATATATTGGGTAATCCACAATTTGCCACTAAACACTGCTGTTCCCTACTAACAGCCCCACAGTGTATATTCATGTGTTTTGCACTACATCTTTATAGAATCTGAAAAATTAACATTTTGTAATGTCAGCAAAAATATATTGTAGACCAACAAAAAAGATGCAGGTTATATCCACAGTTGTTTTTCTGCTTTGCAACACATTTGATAGAATTCCTTCTAGTACTCCTGCAAGTGAAGTCAGATTGTAGGCAGACATACTGCACTGCTGAAGTCAACAGCTGTCAAATAATAGGAACTATTATGAGATATGGAGAATAGCTTCTCCTTATTTAAAAGAATGCTAAATGGCTACCTTATCACAAAAACAACCTGTGAGGGGAGGGGATAAAAATCAGAAACATAAATGCTGGACATATGAGGTGGCATGTCAAACATAAGATTCAGGAGCCTTATCAGATATTTTAGGGGGTCTCTGTATAATCTGCAAAAGCATTACCGCATTGAACACTTTACTGAAGCATCTTCAGAGCTAGGAAGGAAAATTGGTGCTCTTGGTGGATTGAAGAATCTGCCTGGCCGATGATCTGGCAAGATGGAGGTTCCAACCCTCCCCCACACACACACACTCACACACACATCTGGAGATTCCCCATTCTTGCCTAAATCTGAAGCTGTCCTGGCAAGGATTGAGAATATGAATGACACCCAAGTATGACTGGAGTTGATGAATATTTACCCATTCCTCATCTTGAAAGCAGAACTTGAGGGTGCAAGTTGTGTTCAGTCACCATTATTTCTGCATAATGGTCAAGACGATGGACTGGAGTTTTCTGATTTAGGAAGTGGGAATTCAAAATAAGTTTGGTTAGGGTTATAGTGAGCTAATTTGCAAGCCCCTCCACTCTCCTTTCAAATGCAAATATTTTCAATATTAACTTATTTCCACAAAAATAAATCCTAATTCTCCTTCTTCCAGTGTTATATCTTATAGCTTACCTCCAAACCAGCAAGAGGGTGTAACCCTAATTCCACCCTAAACATTTTACCAAATGTCCTGAGAAAGATGAGGCTGGAAACTGTATGCTAAGGCAATAAAAAGATTTGTTCTGTAGCCAAGACTCCAGCGTGGGCGAGAGGAAGCAGAGGAGTTAGACCAAGCACACTGGGACCTTGATCTCCAGTTCTGACCAGACTGCAGACATTTTCAAATTGCTGAAAGGTATTAATAGAGGGCTTTGACCATTACCAGTGTAATGTAGGAGGGGTGCCAGTGAACACTTATGATTTCTTCTGATGCGCCTTATGAGTACCACCTGAAGAATGAGTTGGATATGGGTGGTAGAATTGGACTAAGTGTACAAGATGAGTTCAATAATGCTATTGGAAATGTGAAAAGATCCCAAAATCCTAGAGTAATTGACATTCATTTAAGGCCATAGCTGACCCAAACCTTTGCAAACACAAGTTTGCTTCAATTGTGTTTGGACTGAAATTATGAGGTGTCTTAGTAAGCCAGAACGGAAAGGTGCTAAGATGCATGGTTTAGAAGAAACCTTGTAAAAGCTGTAAATTATCTGTCTTATTAACGTTCCTTATTGTTACAGTTTTTAATACTGTTTAAGAAATGACACACATCATTTTAAATGTACATGCCCTTAAACTCATTGTGCACCACTGTGAAGCCATAAGATAAAATGCTTCAATTGCTTACAATGGCTGTACCAGATCTCCGTGGAATTGCAAAGTGTCTTAACAGCTAGTCAAATATTATTGATTCTAATACCTTCTATATTGCTTCCTTTTGTCTCTGCCACCAAAAATTAATGCTGTAAACTGCAAGATTTCTCTCACACACCTTCAATTCAGAATACGTGACTTATTACAAACATTTCCCTAAGAAATTAGTCTATAGGGTAACTTATAAAGTGAATAGAAACATAGAAACAGAGCGAGTCAGTAGGGGCCTCCTGGGCCATCTAGTCCGACCCCCGGCTCCAGCCGGCTCCACTCACGACATGCCCACCATGTGCATGTCCAGCCTATCTTTGAACACCCTCACCAAAGGGGCCTCAACCACCTCCCGTGGAAGCCCATTCCATATCCTTGGGGTCCTAACTGTCAGGAAGTGCTTCCTGGCATCTAAATGGATCCTTGGTTCCCTGAGCTTTGCTCCGTTGGAGCGCGTCCTGCCTTCCTCTGCAGGGGAGAACAGGTCCTTACCCACCTCTGTGTGACATCCCCTGACATACCTGTATGTCACCAACAGATCCCCTCTGAGTCTCCTCTTCTCCAGGCTGAAGAGACCCAGTTCCCTCAGTCTCACCTCATACCCCATCCCCTGCAAACCGGCCACCAACCTTGTGACCCTACGCTGCACTGACTCTAGCCTGGCGATATCCTTCCTGTAATGAGGGGCCCAAAACTGAACACAGTACTCCAGTTGCGGGTGCACCAGAGTATTAGAAGCCACACTTCTGCCTATGCAAGTTCTCTTGAACTAGAAGCCACACTTCTGCCTATGCAACCAAGGGTGGCATTCACCTATTTAACCACCGCATCACACTGCTGACTCATGTTTAGCCTGCAGTCAACCAGCACCCCAAGGTCCCTTTCACAAGTGCTGCTATCCAGCCACTTGTCCCCTATCCTGTACTTACAATACCTATTCCTATGCCCCAAGTGCAAGACCTTGCACTTATCCACATTGAACACCATTCTGTTGTCTCCTGCCCACTTCCATAGTCTGTTCAGATCCTTTTGGATCTGGAGTACCTGCTCCTCAGTTGTGGCCACTGCCCCAGTTTTAGTATCATCTGCGAATTTTATCAGCAGACTGTTCACCCCTTCTTCCATATCATTGAAGAAAAGATTACACAGGATCAGCCCCAGGACAGAGCCCTGAATAAATGTATTACAGACGGAGGAACCCTTTTTAAGAAATTTTATCTTTAAGAGCTAGAAGCAAGCAAAAGCAGACTCACCCATACAGTCAAATGTGGAATGCAGGAAGTTAGCTATTGCTCGACTCACATGTATGTGGAATTCATGCATACCAACTAAGTAGATGTGCTCAATCACACTTCATACACAACCTAGGGTTCGAAAAACGAAGTGTCCTGGCATGATTTTGATGGTTGGAATGTGCTTAGAATGGGCAGAAATGATGAGCACTGCAGAAAAAGCTACGCAAGGAAGGCTTTTTCAAAATCACATTATTTTCAATGGAAATTCAGCCCTATATTAGGGTTAGGGGTGTGCATCAGGGCAGAGTTAGGGCAGTGGTCGTGAACCAATGGCACGCGTGCCACAGCAGGCACACAGAGCCCTTTTTCAGCACGTGACCCATGTGGCCCCATCATGGCCCAGCAGCTGACCTTCGGATAACAGCGCACATAGGGACCGTGCACATGCTCAGAAAGGGTAGCAGCACCAGGTGTTATGTCACGAACCGCAACTAATCAGCTGCAACTTGTCCGAGCTTTCGCATGGCCGGTCAATGCGCTGGCAAGGATGTATATATATATATATTTTTGCTTAGACTGGCTGTGAGTTGTTTTTTCTAAACTAAACCTTCAGCTTTCAGGTTTTATTGTATTGTTGGCACTTTGTGATAAATAAGTGTATTTTGGGTTGCAGTTTAGGTACTCGGTCTCTAAAAGGTTCGCCATCACTGACCTAGGCTATGTAAGAAATAGAAGCAAGACCATTTGCCCTGCCTCTTTTGCTTCATGTTTCTAATGTGTGAGGCCACCCTTGGTATGCAAAGAAAACATGTCATGCCAATATGCAGTTTTTCCAGTCTTTGTATCTATCATTATCACTAAAATTAAAACTACCGTATTTTTCACTCTATAAGATGCACTTTTTTCCCCCTCAAAAGTAAGGGGAAATGTCTGTGTGTCTTACAGAGCGAATGTGTGTGCCCGACGGCCAGGATGCTGCCGGCCCGCCGGCACCGCGTGGCACCACCTGGCCGACACACGCTCGGCACGTGCTGCTCTGCCCCCCCCCCCCAGCGCAGGTGAGAGCTGTGCCGGTCAGGGGGAGCGGTGCAGAGGAGGAGGAGCCGCGGGCTTTAACCCGCCGGCTGCATGGAGAGAAGGACTGCTCACCCGCACTGCCCGGGAAGACCTGCTGCTGTGCCACCCAGAAGACCACCGCCGGCACGCTGCCGGCCTGGCTGCACCTCACCTGGCCAGCACGCACTCAGCACACCCTGCTCCGCCCCCCTCCTCCGGCGCAGGTGAGAGCTGTTAATCACAGGTCGGTGTGTGTTTTCAAATGGCAACCCGTCTTTTAATGAAACCCATGGGGAAGTGATGGGGAATGTGCTTGTGATTATCAGGAAGCTTTCCATGGATCCCTCCTCTAAAAACTAGGTGCGTCTTATGGTCAGGTGCGTCTTATAGAGCAAAAAATACGGTAAGTTCTATCACTAAAGATTGCTTCACACAGAATATTTTTCATACATTCCTACTGTAAGAAAAGTGTATACAAAACTTTCTTAAGATAATTTACATGCATGTTCTCTGATGTGAACATGTAGCTGAGCAGATTGCTGCGTGCAAAGTAAGATATGTGCATTTGCCTCATAGAAATGATATTTGTGGAGCAAAAATCTGTATAATCCAACTTGTGTGTGTCTATGTGTCCCAGTTTACACATGGTTTAATCCATGGAGTGTCCACCCTGAGCACTAACCAATGAGTATATTGCCTTCTACCTGCTCCACTGCATCCATTTTGCATCTGCAGTCCAAAACAATCCAGAAAAACCCCACTGCTGGCTTGTTAGTTGTGGCATCTGAACAACCCAGTGCTTGAAACCATGGCTTGTTGTTGGGTTGAGACTCTGACCTGCTTAAACCTTGACAACCCAAAGTCTTGGGTTTGGGCATCACTGGCAACACAGAAACAAGGCATTCCTGAGCTGTTTTGGAAAGTGGGCACAAAGTGGAAGTGGTGAGCAGGCAGGAGGCAGTGTGCCCAATCATATCCATCTGACCCTGACCATTCTTTGGTCAATCCTTGAATTAGCACTACACGTGAACCAGATTTATGTGTATGTTTGTGTGTGGGGGGGGGGGGGGGGGGGAGAAAGAATACTTTAGTTAATCATCAGAAGGAGATCTAGCTTCCTTTACTATTAAAGCTTCATAGTACTAGTCTGCCATTGGTCTGAATAGTGAGTACCTAACATGTACAATAAGATCTTGATTGTTTCCTGGATTAGGTCTCGTGAGGATATCTAGACAACACAGGAGTTGAGTAATTTCCTCTCAGGAAACTCTAAAACTGAGCTACAAGCCAGGCAGTGCTGCAAATACCAAAGTATTCAGCTTGAAACATGGTTCCAATTTTTATTCCTGAAACTCAATGAGAGGATGCATCTTCTCCAGTTTTGCCAAGCTGAGGACTGTGCTTATCAAATGATTGTTTGGGCATTTTTCATAGTCTTTTCTAACAGCAGCAGCAACAGAAATGCATTAGAAAATTACTAATTTTATGTGGTAGTCCATTAACAATAACTATAATGTTAAAGTGGTGAAATTAAATTTGGAATAGATTAATGGCACAATACTGCCTTCAAGGTTAGCAAAAACAATAACTTTATGAAACAGTTATCAATTATATTCATATGCTGTTCTTCCTCCAAGGTGGTGCAAAAAGCTCTTCCTACTTACCCCCGTTTTATTTTCATCGAACCCTTGTGAGGCATGTTAGAGTAGGCTGAGAGATCAATACAATTTGCAAGGGGTTGGGACCTGCCCACACCTGTAAGAGATTCCAAGTGTGTTTTGCACCTCCCTCCTTTCACACTGTTTTCTTTGAGGAACTCAGCCATGACACAATGCAACTAACTATCTCTCCTGTAAAGATATCTCTGGTGAGCAACACTGTGAACCAAAGCACTGCTTCCTGGGAAAGTGATACACAAACACAAATGCTTCAGTAATATTTCTTTGGCTGTTTCTTTCACATCATGTAGGGCCCATCCCTATACATGATAAGATAGTAAAACCACCTACAATTCCCTGCATTCCGCAACCAGATATGCTGGGAGTTGCAGAAGGTTTTTTTTCTGTTTAAATGTGCCTATTAATGCATTCTTAATCTTGTTTGATTAAGACAATACACAGTTGGAGCATTGTAATTATTTAAATGTGGTAAATTTAAAATTTACTTTTCATCTCCAGTTGCCCCTTTGTCTGCCTTCTGCCCATCCCATAACACAATCATTTCTTGCTTATGCAATCTTTCCATTCTTTACCTCAGCAGTGTAGTCTTCTGTTTGCCCCTCCTAGAATGCAAGGTTTCTGAGCTTGGTTTCTCCATCCCCCTTCCCATCTTTAAAAACATAATATGGGTGGAAACTTCATGGGACTCTGCATACCCATGCATGCAACTGGAGTGCTTGTTCTGGCCACTGCAGCTTTTGGTTTGAACATGAGATGGAAATGTGGGGAGAGTAAAAAGGAGCGAGAACTTTCCATTACTTTCTCAATCACCCTCACAGGCTGCAGCTTTTTGAAGGTTAATAATAGACAAATAAAAGAAGATTCACTAGAGAAAATGCTCCCTTCCAGACAAACTGGTTAGCTTTGCCCACAAAATTGTGCCCAGTTTCAGGGAATGGGGGAAATCACACACATATGCATTGGTCTGTGGGGAAAAGAAAGTCCCAGTCCTATTCTTGTCCCAAGTCATGAACTTGGGTCAGGTTGTAATATGTTATTTGGGTCTCATGACATTCCATGGTAAGCTGAGAAATGGTAAGGTCTCTGAATCAATTGAGCAGGGCTGAGCCAGGCATTTTACATGACTAAAAGTTGTGTTCCTGAGCAAATTTAAGCAGAAAAAATGCCAGCGACTCCTAGCCAGCTGGGGCTTCTCTGAGTTGTAGGCATTTTCTCTGTCTAAACTTGCATAGGATTACACCCTAAATCTGGCAGTCTGGGGATAGAGAGAGAATGACAGTCTTGTCCCATCATTCACTTTCCTGTTGGGAAAATAATAAGTTCTTCTTTTCCCCCTTTACATGGAAAGCTGGCCATGTATTTGTTGGAGATATTGTGAACTGAATATTTTTGCTTGCTAAGAGCCATGATGACATATGGAATGATATTTGCTTATTCTTCTTGTAAAGAGTAAAGGACACTGGAAAATGATTCAAGAGCTAAAAGCTCTGGCCCATTTGCTTAGACTGTGTGGATGCAATTAGCATTATTATATGGAATTACATGAATATGAAGGATGCCTGAACATGTTTGTTCTACTCTTGCAGCATTCTATTTGTGCAATTTCCAGTGTGACTGGAAGAGCTGGCTCTTCATCAGATTGGGATCACAGTTTATACTTAACAAATATTAGTATACCATGAAAGAGCTGGCAGTTTTAGGGAGTTGTTCCATTCACATGCAGAAATACAGCATTTCCTCACCTACCACACTTCAGGAGCTCTAACTTCCACTGACTCATATGTACGTATTTCTGTAACAATGTAAATCTGAAAAGTACCCATTTTTATTTGACTTTGTAAAGGATCAGCAAGAAGAACACTGAGCTATGCAAATTTATTTGAAATTGCAAAGGTCCACCAAGTCACAATACCTAGCATAAGTCTTCAGATTGCTTACTGTTGATCCTCAATGACTACTGTTTCAGCCATGCAGTTTGTCAGTTGGCTTTTTACCTGGGATAAGCAGCAATTACCTCTAGATGTTCAACCAAGTAGTAAATGGTTTTCACTTACTTTTCTGCGATCATAAAACTGTACTGTTGTCCAGACTAGAGCCTACCAGCATTAGTCACCCAGCTCTATGGTATCTTCATTAACAGAAGCTTTGCAGTTAATTTGCATTTAACCTCTTCAGTCAAGAAAAGAGGGTAAGAGTATTCAGCCATTGCCATGCTGCAAGGTGATTTCTGAATTAGAAGAACTTATGGTGGTTTCATATTCACATATGCATGTTTATGATTTCTTGTGGTAAGCCCAAAAGAGAAAGTGAGAGAGAAATGAAGCTGGCCCCTGCCACTCTGGAGTATTGTCATTCCCCAGTCAAGGAAATTGAGGGTTATGTATAACTTAGCATAGATAAGAGTTATGCAACCTTTATGGACTGAAGACACATCATTTGAAAAAAAAATGACATGGATAATCCCACACAATTGTTGCCGTGGGAGGGGTAGCAAAGGACAAGTAATAGGCCCAAAAGTAAGAATACAAGGGAGAGGCAAGGGCTGGACCCCAGCACGTAAGCAATGCCTTTGAGCCCCATTTCTACAACCAACAGAAATCTGTCTCTTAGCAAACTGTGTTTTAAAATGTGGTGGGTAGGGCTTCCTGGAAGACACATACCCCAGAACAGGTTTATTATTAATTATATTTTCATGTGAGGAGGAAGAGGAGAAGTCAGACTTCTCAGAGTTCTATGAATTTCTCACTCTTGCATTCTTTGTTTCACAACATATATTAGGTTAGTTGTAAAGGCAATGCTGATTCCTTATATAGACATGCCACTGGCACTGCAGGGTTTTTTTTTTAAAGTATAGTTCATAATGGTTGCATTTACCATACCCTGCTCAATGTTTGAAACAACTCCTTTTGGCATCCTAATTTTGATTTCTTTGTGTTACAGGTGGCTTCAGGGGAATGCAATGAAGATACTGAGGTTTACAACATTACACTCTGCACTGGAGATGAGCTAACATTAATGGGACAAGCAGAAATCCTTTATGCAAAATCTTCAAAGGAGAAGTCACGGCTCAACACTATCTTCAAGAAAATTGGAAAGCTTAATTCCATTAGCAAATTAGGCAGAGGCAAAATGCCATGCCTGATCTGCATGAACCACAGGACCAACGAGAGCATTAGCCTTCCTTTCCAGTGTAAGGGCAGGTTCAGTACACGCAGCCCCTTAGAACTGCAGATGCAGGAAGGTGAGCACACAATTCGCAATATAGTAGAAAAAACGCGGCTGCCCGTGAATGTGACTGTGCCGAGCACTCCGCCACGAAATCCTTATGACTTGCATTTTGTCCGTGAAGGCCATCGCTACAAGTTTGTTAACATTCAGACCAAGACAGTTGTGGTTTGTTGCGCGCTGCACAGTAACAAAATTATCCCAATGCACTTCCCTTTGCATTTGGCTCTTCCAAAGTTTACCCTCCCTGAAAGTCTTGTGAAGGGGGATGTGAGGCATGAAGCCTTTGTCAAGCACTGGTTCAGCCTCTGCCAAGAGCAGTTTGATATAGATGAGTATTCCCGTGCTGTGAGAGATGTGAAAGCTGACTGGAACGAAGACTGCAAAAGCCCGCAGAAGAGTTGGTCCACCAGCCATAATCATGTGCCAAACTCCCTTAGTTACGCTCGAGATGAGTTGACACAATCCTTCCACCGCCTCTCAGTCTGTGTATATGGAAATAACCTTCATGGAAACAGTGAAGTGAACCTTCATGGTTGCAGGGACTTGTGTAATGAGTGGGCTTTGTTCTCTCATGATGCTCTGCAGTACCAGGATTCTGGTGATGGTAGCAATGACTACCTTTTCCCTGAAGTCAGTGAAGAATCATTATGTTTACCTACCAAACCAGAACTTCCTTATGAAGAGCTATGGCTGGACCAAGGGGGTGGGAAAATGAGTGAGCAGCCTCTTACTCGCTCACAGAGTGAAAAGAACAAATGTGACAACTATAGAAGTTCGTTCCGGTCCAAATGTGGTAGTTCCTCTCTTCCAGCACCTGGGGCTTTAATAACAACATCAAAATCTTCAGATGTTTCCCTACCTCCACCACCTGTGCCTCCTAAATCTGAAGCAGTAAGTTATGTGGATTCTTTTTTCTTCCAAGTGGGGTGGGAAATTCTCATCATAAACCTGAAAGAGTCATCCTTTGTAGGGAGATGAAGTTCAAGCTCTGTCACAAAATCGCTGGTCCTCCTGCCAGAATTAAACTTCCCTTGCAGGTACTTGAACTTTCCCCACCTCTTCTGTTTTCCACAAAAAGATTGATTTTCTGACATAGCCAATACCCACTGCACACATCTTCAAGCATCACTGTTTTGCCAAAGTTTGTGCTTTTCTAGATTGGTTTGAAAGTAAACCACAAACTCAGAGAACAGGGCTTTACTGTGTCTGCACATTAAAAATAAGTTTTCTTACACAGCATGTGTTGTACAAGTTGTCTCTGCAAAATTGATTGAGTTTGGAAACATTTATTTCCCTCTTTACTATGCAGAGTTCTTGTTGACATCTTCAGAGGTTGGGTAAAACAGGATGTTGAGTGAAAATGTCCTCCCAAAAGCAAAAGGTTACCCATCTGGAATGTTCCTAATGCTCCCGAGGTGGAAGACAGATGAAGAGGGAGAGCTTGAGTGCTGGAAAATAGATTTGGCAAATGGAACAGGCAGGGTGGTTGTTTTTAAAGGTTTTCAGTTTAATCCTTTGCTTCAAGGAACACTATGATTAAAATTGCATTAGAGAAGAAAATAGGTATTGTGGTATATGTGAAGAAAAAAGTAGACATTGAATTAAAAAATCATTCCCGTAGTGAGATGAAGTCAAGCACAGGATGGAGTCAGACAACAGATTATAAGTGGCTCTGAGTATATACACATTTCTTTTGTCCCACTGTTGTCTTTGCTCAGGCAAGTGTTTCAAACAATGTCAAAACCTGATTTGCCAGAAGTGAAAATAAGAATGTAAGAAAAGCTCTGCCAGGTGAGATCAAAAGCTTCTCTAGTCCAGCATCCTGTTTTCCCATAGTGACCAACCAAATACCCCTGGAGAGAAGCCCACAAGCAAGGCAAGAACACCACCATCTGTTGTTCTCCATCAACTGCTATGAAGAGGTGTACTGCCTGTGAAATAGCTGTCATGACCAATAGCCATTGATAGTTTTATGTATGCTACATGAATTTTTCTGATCTCCTTTTAAAACCATCCAAGTTAGTACTGAATTCCACAGTTTAACTATGAACAATGTGTGAAGAAGTACTAACTTTTATTGGTCCTGAATTTTCCACTGTTAAACTTCATTTGATGATTTCAAGTTTAGTAACAGTAGATTATGCATTCATACACCATGCAAAATGGTATGCATATCATGTACTCCTGTCACTTGCCTTTTTTCCCCTAAAACTGTGTAGCCCCAAACAGTGCAGTCTTTCCATGTGGGGGAATTTCTCGAGCTTCCAATCATTTTGGTTGTTCCATTGTTTGCTCTACAAGAAATGTGTCATGTCTTCCTTTTTAAGGTACAAGGTCTACAACTGTACACAGTATTCCAAGTGTGATTGCATCATAGATTTGTGTAGAGGCAATATGAAGGCAATTTTATTTTCAAACCATTGATTCCCAAAATTTTCAGCCACACACTGGGTCAACTATATACTCTCCAACTTAATTAGTCATTTCCAGCTCGGGTCTCTTGGGACCTTTTAAGTATCAACAGCCATGCTATCGTTTGGGTCTGAGCTGTTAAATATTGCACTGCAGTGGTTTTGCTTCAGCTGTTGGATCACCAGCTTCAGAAAGTGATGTCTAAAGAATATTGCTTAGCCTTGTAGACTCTCCAGCACAGGGTTCCTTAAGGGTCAGGTTTGTCCTCATGCCATTCAACATTGGCATGAACCCACTGAGTAGAGCCATCATAGAGTTGTGGGTTACAATGCCATCACAATGCTGATGACACCAAACTCAATGTTTTTCTTCTTCATCTGTGGATGTGCTATGTTAGTGCCTGTCTGTAACAATAGACTGGATAAAGGCTAATAATCTGAACCTCAAAGTAGACAAGACTGAGATGCTGTGAGTGGGTAGTTCTTCTGACCAGATGGAGCATGTTCTACCCGTTCTCAGTGGGACTGCACTATTCTTAAAGAAGTGAGTTTATAGCCTGGGGGTTCTCCTTGAATTGTCTTTGCACTTGAAACTAAGCTGGGCTCAGTGTCATGGAGTTCCTCCTAACAGCTTTGGTTGATGAAGCAGCTACACTCCTATTCAGACAGGGACAACCTGGCTTCAGTAATCTATGTTCTGGTATTGTCTGGTTAGATTATTTCTGTGCTGTACATGGAGCTGCCCTTGAAAACTAGCCACACCAACTACTTTCTGTGAAGTATGTGCTTACTATGTTATTTCAGTTAAGTACATGTATGTTCAGAACCTGCAGCTTGTGCAGAAAAGCAGCAGCTAGATTAATAACTGAGATGAAAAGTTGTGAGTATAGAACACTAATTCTAGCCTGCTCATTTTAGCTGCTTGTATGTTTCTGAACCCATTTCAAGGTGCTAGTTTAACCTATAAAGCTTTATATAGCTGGGATCACAGTATCTAGTTGGACACTACATTAAACATCTGGGCCCTTCCTCCAAGTGCCTACCACAAGGAAGGCTTCGTAGGTGGCATCCAGGGAGAGGGCCTTCTCAGTAGTGGATCCCCAGTTATGGAATGAGGCCCCCAGTGGGGCCTGCCTGGCTCCAATGCTGCCATGCTTTCATTGTCAGATCAGGATTGTCTTTAAATGAGATTGATTCTTCTTCTGCAAGACCTGTGTGCTTGGTTGTTTTATCTTTAATTATGACTTTAATTGGCAAAATCTACCAAATTACCCAGAACAGACCATAATCTCCCGGACCTCCACTTTTAACCGTTTTTAAAAATTGGCCACAGGTAAGGAGGCAGATCTTAGGAACAAGTTACGTATCGTGTTTGCAGTTGTATATTTGAGTTAAGAACTCCTCTGTAGATTCCATCCAAACTGTTAATTGGCTGGATGATGATGATGGTGATGATGATGATGATGATGATGATATTGTTTTCCCTCCATTTACTTCTCAATCTTGAAATCAGTGCACATTTCCCCTTCTCTTATTGTGCTGCCTTGAAATCTGTGCGTATTTTCTAGTTGGGCAGATTTGCATATTTTCTAGTTGGGCAGATTTGCACATTTCTGGGGAAGGAGAAATATACCCAGAATTCATGGTTGGGAAGTAAAAATTAATTTTCTGATGAAAATCTTCTTGTCTGTAACTAGATCTATGATCGTGTCCTCTACTTGATGACCGCCTTGTCTTCATTTCCTGGTCTTTAGGTATATATGATTCATCGTCATACTCACATATTCTACCTGAAATATTATTACTGTAATTTTGAATAACCCGCAAACATACTGGAGACATTTGCCCCTCTTGACTTTTCTTTCAGCTTCCTTTTTCCAGGCCCCTCCTCTTTTAAAGTCAAATGTGAATTGTGTTGGACCACCTTGGCAGTTGTCTACTTCCATGAATTATATACTTAATAGAAATAAACTCAGCATTTTCAGTCAGTTCAACAGCACATTTGTCTCATCTGTTCCTGGTTGGATTAAGGATTAATCCATTTAAGAATAAATCCAGGGTCATCTTCCCTCAGATTCTATGATTAATTGTTTTAGGGCACAGTCCTGTTAAAACGGATAAATATTTACCTTTTTGTCATGATTGGAACATTAATTTAGCTGTCAGTGGTTGTGGGGGGTAGGAAAAATGTGTTGAGGAAAGGGAGACAGAAACTTTTTTCCCAAAACGTTTTCCAATTTTTTTCAATTTTCTTTTTGGAAAAAAGGGAGCATCTCAAAAAAGGGTCTACACATTTTTAGTCTGAACCAGTTTTTAAGATAGCACTCCAGAAGACTAATCAATTGGCAAAGGTTAGCTATAGTAACTGAGGAAAGCCTATTTTTTCTGGTTTTCATGGTAGAGTTTTGTTATGTTTGTTGGTTTGCCAAACAATTATTAAACAGGCCTGTGTAAGAAGTAAATAATTTCTGGAAACTATGTTGCATATCAATAAATTATCTTAATATTTATTTATGTAACTTCTATGCCACTGAACAGCAGAAGCTGTCTGGGAGTTAACAGCAGTTCATTAAAACAAAATCTAAAATGTACCACCATATAAAAACATTGAGGGAAAACAATTGCCATACACAAACATAAATTAATTTGCTGTAGATTTGCAAAATTGTACCTTTCTACACATGTTAGCTTGTTCTGCTAATGGAAGATTGTGTGCATGTGATGATCATCTTTCCTGAATGGCTGGTAATAAATGTTTGGACATACATTGCAGTATTGACTTTTGAGTCTAAGTTAAATTGATTGAATTAAATCAATTCAAAGCATTGTTAGAGAGCAACACCAAAATGGTTGAAGATCTTATGTTTGGATTCAGTAACAACCACAAAGTACTTCTCAATTTGATTTTTGTCAGGGAACTGAGGGCTGCTTTAAAAATTGAAACCCTGGGTAGAGGTCATCAGAATGCTACTCTCTGGCATCATTCTTCTATTCAGCTGACGCATTTAATAGCTCCTATTGCTCAAGCATCAGCCACTGGATGTGCAGTATCTCCACACTAACATCTCACATTTGTTCATGGACCAGCAAGAAATCTGAGAAGAAGTCACTTTTCTTTGTTACAGACCTGTACAGAGTGTCTCACCTCACTAACCATTTTAGGGTTCTTGCAATTATTTGTTTTTCTGATAACAATTTTAAAACTGAGAGGCCCAGACTGAGTTAATTGATTAAAAGGCTCAGATAATAGGAAATATCTTTACCTAGTGATGAAAAGACCACAGAGATGGCACCAGGCAAACATCAGTGAGAGAACTGTTCCACAACTGCGGTGCCACAACCAAAAAGGTCCTCTCTGTTGTTACCCACCTCACTCCATTTAGTACAGACACTTGGACCAGGGTCTCTGAAGAAAAATAACAGTTTGAGTGGGTATTTGTGAGAGTATGTGGCCTTTCAGATAGCCTGATAGCTATTTAAAACTTTAAAGGTTAAAACTTTAGCTCTGTCTCAGAAACAAATTGGGGGCTAGCACAACATGGTCAAACTGCCCAGTTCCAGTCATTAATCTAATGGCTCTGTGTTAGACCAACAGCAATTTCTAAACCATTTTTAAAGGCAGCATTATGTACTGTGCCTTGCAGTAGCCCAACCAAGAGATTACCAGAATCTAGAACATTGAGGTCACATTATTTTCACCCAGGTAAGTTTGTGGTTTATATATCAGCCACAAGCTAATAAACAAGGTTGAGTTGCAAAGCTCACATCAGCCACTAGTGGTGGAACAAAACACCCCTAGGCTGTGAACCTGATCCTTTAGGGGAAGTGGTGACCCCGTCTAAAACAGGTTGAACAACATTTACCCAGATGAATCAACAACCAGCCAACAATGCCTCCATTTTGCATGGGTTCAGCCTCATCCCAACCATCAATGAGCTCAAGCACTGATTCAAGACAACCATGATCTAACCTACATTTGATGAAAGAAATGTAATGCTAGGTGAAATTTTGGTGACATCTCAGTTGAAATCTCTGGATGACTTCTCCATCCAAGTGGAAGTGGGACTGCCAGGCAGCCCATCTGAAATACCTCAGGTTGATAATACCAAAGGCCACGGAGAGATCAAAACTCAACAGGGCCACCCTGCCCTTGCCTTTTCTCTCAACAAAAGGCACCCCACAGGGCTACTAAAGCAGTTTTAGGCATACATTCAGGCCTGAAACCAAAGTGAAAGGGATTGAGATACTTGCTGTTAGCTTTTTGAAGGACCTGAGTTGTTTGTCATTTTAAATGTTTTCCAAATTATTCTCTGTTTCTGCTGAGAGAGAATACTTTATTATAATACATTGAAAAATTTCCAGAGTTACAAGCTTATCATTTATTCTAATCACAGGGTAGCAGGTGCTCCTTCACAGAAAAATTTCACTCTCAGATGCTGCATTGTCAAGGTGTAGAAAGAAATAGAAAAAATGAAAAGAGGATATGTGATAATGGCAGGTGATTATAATATGGTTATGGATAAAGAAAAAGATAAGTCTAACCCATCAAAGTTAGATATAAAATATAATAATACAGATTTAAGTAGATGTATTAATAAAACAGATTTAAAGATGTTTGGAGAGAGTTAAATGGGAACCAGAAAAGTTATACATTTTATTCAAACAGACATAAAAATTTTACAAGAATAGATTAGATATTTGTAACAACAAAAATACTGTCTAAGATAGTTAATGTGGATATAAAAATATATATGATACTTTTATCATATGCAATGATAACAATGGAAATAAATGATAACAATGGAATGCAATGTAATGATAACAATGGAAATGGAAATAAAATGATTATAGATGAGCAAATAGATGGAGGATAGATCTAATGGAGGATCTGATTAATAAACTAAAAAATAATCAAATATATAAATGGGAAGACTGGAAAAATAGGATAAAATATAACACAATTAAGGAATGTAGCGGCAGAAGCCAAATTAAATTGGTTAAATTTAATACAATTAGAAAAATGGATAAAGATGGAGGGAAAATTTAAAGAGGAAGAAAGACAATTAACAAAGTTTGAAACGATTGTGAAAGACGTGAGATTGAGGAAGGATATACAGGTAAAGGAAGAATTGCCCAAATTTATAAAATATTAATAGAATTAGGAGAACAGACAAAAAGTTTGAAATCAATTTGGGAAATTGGTGTTGGTGAAATAAAAGTTGAGGATTGGAAGAATATTTGGAATAGAAGAGTATATAAGAATATGTTGGTTAGAATTAAAGAACATGGATATGAAGTGATAAACCAAATTGATGATACATATTCTAATATTTGTTGGAGATGTGGAAAAGAGATTGGAACTTACATATGTGGTGGGATTGTGATAATATACAAAAGGCATGGATTATGGTGTTTGATGATTTTAGAGAAATTCTAGATATAAATCTAGAAAGGTCACCAAGAATTGTGTTATTGCTGCTGATTGAAAAACAAGATATAAATGAAGTTAAGAAAGAATTGATCCTAAATTTGATAATGGCAGCCAGGTTAGTAATGATTAAATACTGGAAACAGAATTGGGTTATATAAAGGAATGAATGGTATAGTGAAATATGGAATATGATTGTTAATGATAAGTTGACAACAGAAATAATTAAAAAGGGGATAATAAAAGTAAATAAATATAATGAAATATGGGAACATTTTGTAAAAGCAGCACTAATGGAAGGGAAATGCTGTAAGCCTAATCAAGAATATATGAATTTTTGGAGGGGATATGGATATAACTAAAGTATATATTGTTAATTGTTATATTATACAAAGTGAAATGGAGATATAAACCGGTCTCCTGGGGAGCAGGCGCACAATGTTTTTTTTAGTCATCAGTTGGGTTGTAGATGCTAATATTATTGATATATTTCGATATGTATTGTATCCCAACTGTTTGTATTTATGTTTTGTTAAAAAAATAAAAAGGGGAAGGGAAAAACCAGATGTTGCATTGTCTGCTCAAGAAGACTACTTGTAAATAGACTACTTTCCTATAATAAACTGGCTCCAGTAACATCTCTAGCAGCTTTTCTAATGAAAGGCTCATCTTTCAATGGCTACCATATGCCCTCTGCTGGCAACATATATCTGTGTAAGTAGACACACTTTTTTTCAGATCAGACGGATCTGCTATATGGCAGAAGAACAAAACCACAGGCTGCCTGCCAGTATTCAGATTCTATATAAAAGTCTCTTTGCCAAAGATTAATTTTCTCTTTACTCCTCTGTTCTGTTTTCTGTTCTTTTGCAAACTGTGACCTGAGCAAACCAAATGCTTTCCAGTGGTGTTAACCACCTGGATTATCACATATTTGTCAAATATTCAGAGGGCTGGCATGATGTGGTGACTGAGAGACTGAGACAGGAAGTCCTCCAGCAAGTTCAGATTTTGCTTCAGCAAGACACTCAGTGGCCTTGGGCAAGCCATTTCCGCCCCACCTCTGCTCTACATCTCTAATAAAAAACAATACTGAGCAACCTTACAGGGTGTTTGTAAGAATGAACAAATTTAAGTGCTATATAATGACTAGGTATTATTCCCATCTAGGTCAGAGAGGAGTGTAGACTCCTAAATGCTCCACCTGTGCCACCACGCAATTCAAAACCAACGTCCACCAGTCCTTCTATCCCTCCACGAACAAGCAAGCTGACACGGCAGCAAACTCGTTCTCCTAGTCCAACCCTCTCATACTATTCTTCAGGGCTACACAATATGTAAGTATTGTATGCTTCCTTCAGCCAGCTTTCTTTTGCAAGTGGATACTTGAAGAATATCTTCCCAAGTTTACTTCTTTAAATTCTTCCATGCAGAATTTCTCTAGCCACTGTAAATAGGTAAGAACATCACAGTAATGTATTGTGGCTGCCTATAGTAACAAATACCTTTGATTTTCTTTAGGTCTCTGTCTACAAGTCAAGCCTCGCCAGCATGTTGCCCTGTAGCTGTGTTGGACTACAACCTCCAGCATACCCCAGCTAGCATTCTGGGGCTTGCTGGAAGTTATAATCCAAAACTTCTGGAGGGCACTCAGTTGGCAAACTACTCTGACTGTGTTCCAGATTGGGGAACAGAGTTAAAGCATGGTTCGATTTAGCCCAGGTTTGTTGCTAAGAACTGTTGTCAGGAAAGATCCCTTCCTAGCCCTGGGAGCTGAACTGAGTCCTTCTGCATGCAAAATGCATGGTCTTCCACTGATGCGTGCATCCCTCCCATAAGGCTGCCATATGGTCGTAGTCATAAAAAGGCTTGCCCATACCTGGAATTATGCCTCTGAAACAAAGAATGCAGGGTAGGTAGTTGCATTTGGGGGGGATTTTGGGGGGGACTATAAATCATTCTGATATCAAAACATTCCCTTAGCTGTATATGTACCCAGAGGCACCCTGTTCCTTATCTCTTTCTCTACCTGTTCCCCAACTTGCAGCTATTACACACCTGCCAACAGTTGTGGGGACTCGGAGTTCTACTTAAGAAAAAATAAAGTAGTTCTCACAAGTCTGGAGTCTGCCTCCTAATGAAAAGACCAAATGAAGACTGAATATAAATGCATTTTTTCCATTTAAGATGAAAAGTGGTCTGCACGTAGATAGCTGCACTATGGTGTGTGAGGCATTGGACATAAAAGTGGAAGGAAGTGCTAGAATACATGCATGGCAAATTCTGGCATCAATTCCTGGCATCTACAGTTCAAAGGATCTTAGTAAGTCTGGCAAAAGATCGCTGCCTCCTCCAACCCTGGAGAGCCACATCCAATCAGAACAGACTATGCTGAGCTAAGTGGGCCAGTGGTTTGACAGTAAAAGTCACCTTCTTCTCTTTATGTAGAACCTATACTTTGTTTTAAATGATGAAAATATGGAAAAGAGATAATATGGAAGCTAGAGATAAAGTTAGACAAAAGGATCCCAGGAAACAGGATAATTTTGTCTCCTTAGGAACTTGTATTTACTAAGTTAAAGGCTGGTGGATTTGCCATCTGTTACTACTAAAAGAGCAAAGTCTTGAATTCCATTTTTGACATTCAAAATGCACAGTTTGCCTTGATCTATTTTCCAGTGTATATTAAGACACTGTGTCACACAACCTTACAACTTTATTGCCACAGTGAAATGTGATAAAACCTACCTAGCAGAACATAGACTTCGAACTTTCAGAAATAGCTGTCATCATATGTTCAAGGGGTATCATTATTAGATTGCAGCAAATGACAAATACTGTTGAGTGGTGGATGAATAAGGTTTACCCTTTTATTTATTTATTTATTTTTCGATTCATATCCTGCCTTTTCCTACAAAGGGCTCAAGGCAGCTTACATCATTCTCCTTCTCCATCTTATCCCCACAACAATAACCCTGTGAGGTAGGTTGGGCTGAGAGTCTGTGACTGGCCCAAAGTCTTCCAGTTGGCTCCATGGCTGAGTGGGGTCTAGAACCCAGATCGTCTGAGTCCCAGTCCCACACCCTTAACCACTACACCACACTGGCTCTCTCTCTCTCTTTTAGTAAGTTGAAAGTGAATGTACCTCATAAAGTCCATATTTTTGTCCATCACACAAAGGCTGAAACCAAGACGTAGAAGACAATGATCAATAAAATCAGCTAGTTTGCTGGGGCTCAGTTGCTTAGTATCACATAAACTTTTTTCCATGTTTGAGCTTGTGCTGCTCAATTAGTTCTACATAAGGGAAGTTGCATAAAGATATTGCCTTATGTTATGTCAGGATGGCAACCAAAAGAACAATTCTCACATGACTGCTAACTACCACTTCTACATTAATTCTCTTTTTTGCTTGTGTGTGTTGTTAAATTATAAAGAAGCAATGCTGCAGAAGGAGAAACTGAAAATCCCACTGAGAACACCCCAGTTGCTTGCTATCCGTGTGGCACAGTGAATGTCGACCTGCAAGAGTTTGGTAGCAAATTGCCTTTAGGAAGTCCCTCTGCTGATGCTTTGTCCTCTAGACTGTCATGGCCAAATCATTTTTCTGGAGCTGCTGAAGGCCTTAATAGGAGTGACTTTCTACTGGATCCAAGCAGGAGTTACAGTTATCCAAGGCAGAAGACTCCCAGCACACCAAAGAGAAACTGTCCAGCACCTTTTACATTCAACTTTGACAAAAGTGAACTTCTTGCAGGGGATGTACTGCTAGCCACAGCAGAGCCTGGCTGTGCTGTGTCCAGTTGTCCAAAGTCCGCAAGTTACTCCGTTGAGTGCACTGATGAGAAAAGTCTGGCAGTAAGTAGCACACTGCAGTCTCTCTCGTGCCCTGCCTTACCCCCTCGTGCACCAAAAATGGCAGATGACAAACCAGCCCTTGATTTGTGTCCACTGCCTCTCAGAATAGATGGCGCTGAGGAAGAACCTCACACGGGCTCACCAGACCTTCCTGAAGATCAGTACATTGGGAAAAAGGGCATGCAGGACATCTTTTCAACTTCCTATCCTTTCTCATCTCCTCTTCATCTTCAACTAGTGCAAAGGTCTTGTGGTGATGGCTCTCCATGGCAGCCTCCTGTAGATCTGTCTGGGCTTTCAGTAGAGGAAGTTTCTAAATCTCTGAGATTTATAGGTTTATCTGAGGATGTCATAACATTTTTTGTTACTGAGAAGATTGATGGCAACTTGCTAGTTCAACTCAATGAAGAGATCCTTTCCGAGGATTTCAAACTAAGCAAACTACAGGTTAAGAAAATATTGCAGTTCATTAATGGCTGGAGACCTAAAATATAGTGCTAACCTGTTCTGCAAAACTCAGAGGTATGCTAAAAGCATGGGGACTAACACAAAGTCTCTCTTTCTCTCCTTTTTTGCACTAAGATCTTCCTTTCTTGTGTAAATAGCAGGAGAAAAAAATCTTACTATGCAGATAGTTTTGAATGGTAAGCAGACCTTTTGTACATAGTAGAAACATAGAGGTGTGCCTTGTGCATCCCTGAACATTCAGCAGCTGCTAAACAGTGGACATTAAAGGGAATTTAATTTGTACTCATGTAGTGTGTTAAGACATATTTATTATTATTGATTAGGCAAAGCTGAGTAGCACATAAACCAATCTGATTTTGTGTGTTTCCCAATAAATATATTTCCTCGTGGGTTTTTATTCTGATGGCCATGTACTGCACCTTTATTTTTGATATCCAGTGAAAAGTATCAACTTCCTCCTACATGGAGCAGGAGGGGAGGAGGCTGGTGCATCATCTGGACATGGCATAAGCTGTTATCCTCAGCCTCCTCCCTTCTGCATCCTCACCATGCTCCTTTTCCTTCTCTCTGCAGCCAGTTTGCAAACTCAGGCAGGCAGTGCAGTTCTTCCTGTACCACCTCTAAGGAGGGCAAGTGGGGGCTTCCCCTTTGATGTCCCAGGACTTTGGAATGAGAACTTGGAATAATGCTGCTGTCTCCCAAACAAAATTGGAGGGCCATAGGACTGTGTCCCAAACTGAATCCAAGAATGATCTGCTTTGGAGCATAATTTTAGGAGGTTAATACCGGTGCAACAATTCAGTGAATTGTCCTTCATACTTGGAACCGCTGCTGTTTCTTTATGGTTCTTAAAATATACCGTTAAGAAAGAGCAATACCTGACATACTAACCTAAATTAAGAGAATTCACATTCCAGAAACTAAACCTAGTCTAATCAAAGTGAAATTGAATCAGTAATTTTTGTGGTGGTTTTATATTACATTTTTAGGCGAAGGAGAGCAGTTGAGGTATGCATCCTGTTCTTGAAAGAGCTAAAGGGTTAAAGGGTTTCATGCCTGTTTTTAAGGCAAAGTGAACCATAGTTTATATCTCTCTGTGGCCTTGATGCAATTTTCATTAATGCGATATTTTCCTTAGACTTTCTTTAGTTATCCTTGTCCATAGAAAACAGAAGACTTATTTGGAAAGGTCAGGGAAGACTGCATGCTATATTTAAGAGAGAAAGATCTGACCATTAGCAGGGGTTAGTAACAATATGATTTCTCCAACTTTGGGAAAATTGATCAAATCCCAATGGTACTTATTTAAGCAGATAGTGTGACTTGAAAGTAAACTCTCTTGCATTTAGTGGCAATTAACCACCTTTTACTCAGCACTTTCTTTGCATATGAGCAATCCAGAGTTGTCATTAGGTAGATTATTATATGAGGGTCAGTTGAATATCTGTGACTAAAGCACCACTTCTGTCAGACACGTCATGGGTATTGCTAGGATTGTCTGCACACAGAGAGTCTGACATCCTCTCTACTGTAGCCAGCCCCTCCTGAAAACCATTCTGGGGCTGCGGGGCAGGAGGCATCAGGGTGGAACACTGGGAGTTGCTGGGGAAAAGGAAACAGGCTTAGGCACAATCCTGTGGCTGGCTGGGACATGCTGGGAGTCATAGGTTTCCTTTCTGTCTAAACATGCATAGGATTGTCTCCTTAAAATTCCAACTAAGGTACTTTGAGCTCAGTTCAGGCATCACAACAAGCCACCACTGAGGAAGCACCTTTTGCTGTTGTAGCCAATGCAGATGACAGAGTGGCTGTCCATTTGTCCAGGAAGCTGCAGGTGCCCCTTATCAATACTTCTACTTTAACAACTGGCTTGTTTTAAATGCAAGTGTTCCAAGGCCAGCTATGCTCAGTTCAAAATACCTTGTAATTTCACAAGTGCCTGCCATGTGTTTAGAAACAATTATGGCTTAAAGAATACTTATTGTTGGGATGCCAGCAAAATCTAGCTCCAATTCTTACGTGTTTCAGAAAACAGCCCTGTACACTGGCACCCATTTAAAAGACTGACAGCACAATCCCATGCAGATTTACTCAGAACTAAGTCCCACTGTGTTCACTGGGGCTGACTTCCAGGAAAGTAAGCATAGGATTGTACCCTTAATCATTCAGTGCTATGCCAGTCCTGGTGTAGATTTAAGCAATTCTGTATTTAGGGTATTCATGCTTTTATTCATAGACCTGTAACTTAATGGATTTTTTTGCAAATTGATCTATTCAATGCAAACATCCTGTCAGTGCTAGTTCACTGTTGTGAATCTGTATTGCTTTGTGGGCCATTGTCTTCAGAATCTCATATTTAGGAAAGAAGTTGCTAGAGACAATGTGCCATTTCTCTTTGTGCTCTGCAAGCCCCAGGATTAATAACTTTCTAACCCTGAATACTCACACCAGTTTGGGCATGTGTATCTACCCTCATTATGGTGTGTCACATTGACCAGAATGACTTTAGTCGAAAAAACATGCAGGGAAGGCCACATGAACTATTTCCACCCACAGTCGGAGCAGCATGCTACCTAACCACTCCCTGATGAACCAGATGTCTTTGAGAAAGCATTCTCTCTTCATGCAGATGGTTCCACAAGGAGCTACTATGCTTGAGGGGGAACCCCATCCCACCAGGACTCTTCCTCAAGTGTAGGAGCATGGCGAACTCATTTTCACAAACATCCACTGGACATGTTCATCCAGGAAGGGAAGCTGGCATGCAGTTCCAGGAGTAGGTGAGGCTAGCTCAAAGAACCATTACATGTGCCCACTGAATGCTTTTCATTTCCTCTTGGGACTATTCATCTATGGGACTAATATGTCTTTGTTGTTCTGAATTTGATACTTTAGCTGCCCTCTTGAAACTAAAATACTTTCAGTAATTCTAATCTGTTGGAGTATAAATGATGGAAGGAGCACTCATACGTATGTGTACATGGTGCAAGGAGCTGTGCACTTCAAACTCTGTCCACTTACAGAAAGATGCTAGTATCTGCTCATCCTTGAACATGGTCTGATGTCTTGTGGGGTCAGATCTTAAAATGGGGTCAGATCTTAAAATCTGGCCCAGGTTATCAGAATTTTCCCAAGATGCTATGCAATTAACATTCA
The DNA here is from genome assembly GCF_004798865.1 of Varanus komodoensis. NCBI lineage: Eukaryota > Metazoa > Chordata > Lepidosauria > Squamata > Varanidae > Varanus > Varanus komodoensis. Next base: position 21,667,589 of record NW_025335438.1, read on the forward strand.
GTGCAAGGAGAAGCAGGCTGGCAGGCAGGTAGCATAATTGCCTCTTGTTCAATGCTGCAAGCTAGAGCTGGGGCTCTTACTGGTGCAGCCTTGTGGGTAGTGACAAGAACCTACTATGTGTATTCTCAATAAACAGCTCTTCTGTGCATGTTTAGTGAGTAATCAAGATGAAAATAAGTCCGTTGAATGTATAGGCATTTCTCTTAAGGAACAGTGCAATGGATATATTGTTTGTTTTTATCTCTTTGTATGCAGCACCCTAGTCCTTTACAAAAAGGATTCACAAAAGGATTTCAAGTAGGATTTTCTTTCCTTTGGAGAAGAGGGCATCAATGAGAATGGAGGCTGCACATACTACATCTGTAAAATTGCTCTTTTTCTGCCTGTGATTAATCAAAGCCCTACACTGTAACATTTTGTGTTCCATTTTTAGACACTTGCAGGGCAATCATAAGCATGTTTACTCAGGAATAAGTCCCACTGGGTTCAGTGAGACTCATACAGGATTCAGTGTGACCTTCTTCCCAGTAAAACTTGCCTAGAGCGTAGAGGCAGCATCGGGCAGCTGGTGGTAAAATCTAAAACCTTGACGATTGCTTGCTTAATACATAAAGAACATGCACTTTTTAAAGTTCAGTTTGTAGTTTAGCAATTGTAGGTTAAACTAGATTTAATTTACTTTGTCATAGACACACCTTTTATAACGTACACATTGATTTTCTAACAGCTGCAGTTTCAATAGAAGTAGATTAGATGAAACAGTTCAATGGTTTGGACCTAAAGTTAAGGAAGTGAATATAATGAAAATGTCCCCATTTTCCTTTTTCTTGCTGTATACGGGATACACTGGGGGAGTAGAGATGTTTTAGCCCAACAGGCTCAAGCACTTGACAACACCTCTGAGGTCATATGGGTGCACAACTCATTAGCACATCCAAGTGTAAATGTGCCCTTATCAGCCGGGTTGAGAACGTCAGTAGTATAGACCTGATCCAGTCTGGGCCGCGAAAACTTGTGCCTTAACGACACCAGCCCAAAAGTGTATAGGAGGCTTAGGAGAAACAAATATAGAAAAATGAGTCTACACTTGTTTAATTGTATATACTGCCTCTGGGAATCTAGAAGTGGGGAGATTGGCTTTTAGGTTGAACAAGCTGTACCTGAATGCTAGAGAATGGGTGAGCAGCATAGATCCAGCTCCACCCACTGTGAAGTACTGGCAGCAATATATTAGATGCGGCTACTTCCTACATCAGCTTTCCTAAACTGGTGACCTCCAGATTTGTTGGACTACAGTACCCATCATTCCCAGGCAAGAGAGTGATTGGCCTGGTGACTGGGGTTGATGTGTGTTGTAATTCAACACAGATGGGAGCCACTGCTTTGGGTAAGTGATCTTCCATACGAACTAGAGTATAGGGAGCCTTCACCACTGCTGGTATTGTGCTTGGGGATGTTGCAATCTAAGAATCTCCAGAGGTGGTTACTTTTAAAAAAGAAAGGTAAATGTTAGGATTCCAGCATTCAATTACCTTTTAGATGAAGCAATCCATTCAGAAGATCAAACTATATGAAAACATTAAAATCTAAATGTGAAGTGAACATACAAGCCTTGCTAAAATGAAGGAGCATTTTAAGATCTCAGAACAGTTTTATTTCTTGAATAAAAAGCTGATCAGGTTGGATGTAAAGTCATAATGGCAGAATTTCAGATGCATTATTTTCTGAACTGTATCAAAGGAAACAACTGGTTTCCACTTGGTCAACCTTCTAATGGGTTTCATGTATGTCAAGAATATTCCATTGTGAAAAGTCAGTGTGCATTTGTGAAAATCTGTGCTGATTTGAACATCTCTTTACAAGTTTAGGGGTGAGGAACATCCATTTAAACCAGGAGCAAATGAATAACCTTATAATGCATATGAACAAATGTCATTTGTGTATTGTAAGTATATAACTGTATATTAAAGATATTATTTTCATGAAATTTGAAATGTGTAGAGGGTTTTTCTCCATTTCTCCATTTAATTTTAATGAATTAAAATTAACAGTATTGGAAAGCAAAGTTTTTAACTGGTAGACATGTGATCAAACTATGTGAAGTTAAGTGATGAACAACTGGATTTTTTTCATGGACCTTGTTCACATGTAATGACAAACTGTGTGTGTGTGTGTGTGTGTGTGTGTGTGTGTGTGTGGTGTGCCATCAAGTCATCTCCTACTCATGGTGACCCTATGAATTAAAGCCCTCCAAAATGTCCTGTCCATGCCAGGTCTGATCAGCTCTTCCAAGTTCAAGGTGGGTTCCTTTATTGAGTCAGATCTTCATTTCTTCTGCTGCTGTCAACTTTACCTAGCATGATTGCCTTCTCCAGTGAATCTTACCTTCTCATGATGTGCCCAAAGTATGATAGCCTCCATTTTGCCACTTTTTCCTCTATGAAAAACTTTGGTTTGATTTGATCTAGAGCCCACTTGTTCATCTTTCTGTCCATCCAGGGTATTCACAAAGCTTTCCTCCAGCATCATGTTCTGAACACATCAATTTTCTTCTTATCCCCTTTCTTCACTGTCCAGCTTTCACATCCAGACATTTTGATTGGAAATAGATTAGTTTGGAAGAACTTGACCTAGATCTCAAGTAAAATGTCATTGCACTTCATGATCTTTTCTGGTTCCTTCATTACTGCCCTTCTTTCAGTCTTCTTTGACTGTCTTGGCTACAGTCTCCTTTTGAATAGATGACTAACCCAAGGTAAGCTCCAGTATCCATCGTATATTTGCAATATCATCTCTAGTGCCTCTTCTTGAACATCAGGCATTTCTCACTCCATACAGGTGCTTTCAGAGCAGCTTTCACTTCACTTTCTAATATTAGAGGCTCTTCATAAGATTCTGCTTCAGAGAATTCTGTCATCCTTTCATCTCTTCTGTATAGTTCTTCTCTATGTTCTTTCTACCTTCTCCTGGTCAGATAGTATGTTATCTTGTTTTTCTTTTGGCATTCCTAGTCTAGGTTTGAATTTCCCTGTGTGTGTGTGTGTTTTTTTTTTTTTTTGCTGGGGTGGGATCTTCTTTTGTTGCTTTCTTCTGTTCCTTTGCATCGGTCATTATAATAGTTCTTTTTGTCTCTGAATGATCATCATTGAGAAGTTGCATTCAGGATTATGTCACCTTTTGTTTTTGCTTCTCACTTGTCCTTTGCAATGGAGAATGTTTCTTCTATCATTCATCTAGGATTTTTCTTCCTTTTTCAGCAGAAATTGTCTTTTGGCCTTCTTCCCTAATAATGTTTCAGGCAACAGTTCTTCTGGCTCACAGTCAATTAAGCTTAGCAATATCAATCTGTTCCTTACATGGACTTTAAATTCTTCAGTTACTTAAATTACATTTTGGCACTAGGTTTCTGATCTTTTTTTAGCTTGACTCTGATTTTTGCAATTAAGAGCTGATGGTCACTACTGCAGTCTGTTCCTGGTCTTGTTCTGACAGCAAGAATACAGTTTCTCTACCTGATGCTTTCAATTACAAGGTGTGGAGTAAAACACTTGATGTGTACCTGATTTGAAATGTCCCATTCCATTCCACTTTAGTTCACTCACACCAAGTACTGTGATGTTCATAGTGCCTTCCAACATGGGGATCTCATCCTCTAGAAGTATCACTTGTTTCATTTTGGATTGTTTCATCATAAAGTTGCAAGATAAGAAAATTCAGAAGTGGTTTGCTTTTCCTGACTTCTGCACAATATGAAACAGAGTTAGCTTGAACATCACTGCAGTTGTCTGTGAAAGATCTTTGGCCAGTGTCGCCTTCAACTATCTCCTCTGCCTTGCAGGTGCCTTTCAGAAGCTCCACCCCCATCACCATAAATCTCATCCATTCTCTTTTTGCTGATGTGACTGTTATTCCTAGAGGGTGGATGTGTCATAGCTTGGTTTCTCAGCCTTGACCGTTCGGCCTTGGGTGACCCTACTAGGAGACCAGCCTAGTGAGACTATTCTGGATTGTTAACAACATTGCTCTTAGAATCTTTGACACTCAAACCCCTTCACCATATTAAGGTGTGCATCCAAGAGGGGGAATGACAACCTACTGGTTTAAAAACCAAAAGGTTGTCATGTGTAAGTAGGAGAGTGTAGCCACCACTTCCTGTTTTACTTCACAAACAACAGTTGTCTCCTTCCTAGATTACAGGGCCTAAACAACCCAGTAATGAACCCTACACCAAGGCAGGTCCCTATGAGCTAAAGAGGAGGTTATTTGCATATTATTACATATCAGCTGATTATGAGTTGAATTCAGTGAAGAGTGAGCAGGAGAAAAATAGATATTTGTACTGTTCTGCAAATTCCTACACAAGAATTTGCATCAGGTTCCACAGGTAAGTTGTAGTTGTGTGCTGAAACCCATGGGTTTTACATACAATCATCTCCAATCATCATCATCCTCATTACATTTATACCCTATTTTTATTCCTATTGCAAGAAAACAAGGTGGCTTACATAGTCCTTCTCCACTCAAAACAAACCTGTAAGGCAGATTAGGCTGAGAATCATTGACAAACTCAAAATCCAGTGAGCTTCATAGCTAAATCTGGATCTCCCAAGTTCCAGTGTAACACTCTAAGCACTAGCCACACTGCCTGTTATTTTTGTGATGGCCTACAGTATTTTACAGGTTATTAAAATTGTACTTTCAAAGATACAATGCACTATTTAGGAAATTTATTTGGGATGACTCTTCTCCATGCTTATCATTTAAAAAACTACAACTGCCCATGGAGGAGGGAATGTCCCTGATCTGGATGTGTATGCAAATCATACCAACTCTCATGTGCCATGGAATGGTTTGCTACCCATTTGCCATAACAATCTACTTGGGTAGGCCTAGAATCTGCATCTCTGACACCAAGTACCCAATGGATGACACTGGGTTCCAGACACATAAACAGAGAGGACCGTACCCCACCCTCGGGGACTGAGGAATCTATACATTAAAATGCCCATCAAATACACTCTGGCCTTCTCTCACATGCCAAACTAACTACCTGGTGTAATCCAGAAGTGAAGATTGCCAGACAACCATTCCTCCGGAGGCAGTGGTCTGAGAGAGGTATGCTCACTTTATAGATCAGTTAATATGCAAAGACTGTGAATTCCTCCAAGGATTTACAGAGGATATAGCGACTGACCCAAAACACACACACTGGCAACTTTCAAATAAAGCATATTCACTGCCTCAGAATCTCCAACATTATTGGAGAATTTGGCTAGTTCTACAAAGACAACCAAGCAACAATATATATTTTCCAAAAACAAAACTTCTTAACGTACAACCAGCTTGACATCCAGACACTCAGAGAAGAGTATAGTGGGGAAGTAGAATGACATATCCAACCACACCAGTGCGAAATAGCTACATTCGCCATACAGTGCATATTCCTGACCTGAAACTGTGCCTTGTACAGCAAAAGCTGCCCTTTCAGACATACTGGACTGCACAGTGCCTGCTTCAGAAAAAAAACCTATCATGCTGTAATAAAAGCTGGCAATATGGGATGGCAGAAACACCATTACTGCACATCACTATTGAAAGCATGAAAATGAGAAGCACATCATTATTTCTAGCCATAGAAGACAGACTGATCATATTCTTCCATGGCACTTTGTGCTTGGAAAAGATAGGAAATAGATCGGTGGCTCTTAGGAGCCAGATTGGACCTGCTTTTTGCTCCTAGAGGCTTTCTGAAGAGCAGGTAAAGATAAAAGCTACAATTTTGACTGTAGAAAAGTGGTTGTGTTGTGCTTGTCTTTTTACCACAACTCCTCATAGAAATCACTGGAGTCTCAGGAAGTTCTAAGTGCATCTTTGAATGAAACCATTCATTAGGCAGTCACAGGGAAGATACTAAACTCCAAAAAAGAAAGGATTCATTTCTGGGAAAAGCAGTTCATGTTACATGGCTGAAGCTGGAGAATATGGCAGTAAGAATCCCCAACACGAATCATGAATGTGTGGTCTGCAACACCCATCATCCCTTATTATCTTCAGTGCTGGCTTGGACAGATGGGTATCCTAGTCCAAAATTCTCTGAAGAGCTACACATTCCCCTGCCCTCCACATGGGCCAGTACGTTACTTCTAATAAGCCTAACCAAAACAGAAAGGGGACACTTAGGAGAATGATAGGTAACATGCTGCACCACATTTATCTAAAAAACTTAAAAAAGGCAACATCAAGGAAACCAAACAGCCTAAGCCATTATTAGGGAACCTGAGGCTACCATAACTAGCCTCAGGTTCCCTAATAATAAAATACTTTAATCCATAATTAAAGTACTTCTGGATGGAGAACCTTGCCAACGGGGCTTCTCAAATTTTCTCCAATTGTGTGCATAGTTCAAAATTACTAATTTTTTCAGGCTTGCTGGGATCAAGAAGATGTCCAAAACTATAAGCTTAGATTTAAAAAGCATCTATAATTGAAGTGACAAAAATAAAGCTATTTCACAGAACTCAAATGAGAATAGCTTAGTAATTTTGTGACTTGACTAATGAATTATTATATTTTTCTTCCTATTCTTGATTAGAAGCAACAAACATTTTACCCAGTGGTATATAGTTTGTGTTGTACTCCTAGATGTGTGTCAGTGTGTGTTTAAAAACCTATTTTGTGTTTGATCTGATTAGTGTTCTTCACAACTGGACATTTCTGTAAAGGAGATAACCACAATACACAAGAGCATGCCAAGTTAATAATGCATTGATGTTTTTATTGTCCCTTGATCATCATACTTACACAATTTCCATGCAGTTTTTGCAAAATAATAAAGGGGGATTTCAGTAACACAGCTTTTCCCATCATTCTGTCTTTTAGGGGAAAACTATTGTCACCTAGAATTATCTACTTTTATCCTTGGGCATGTTTTACAACCTAGTAAAGAAAACTGAAGCGCCATTATCCAGCTCACTAGATGAAGGGTGGAAGGCTATGTTATCTCCACGTGGGGTTGGCTAAAATTTTGTACAACTGATAACACCATCCTTAATGGGAATGCCCTCGATACATTCTACCGCACCCTTTCCTAACCCAGCACATTCCAGATGCCCTGGAATACAGCATCCCATCATTACCAACCAACACAGCTTTCACTGGCAGTTGTAGTCTGACATTTTTGGAAGGTGCTGGGTTTCAGAAGGCTGTCCCAGAACTTCAGTTACTTCCCTAGAAGGGACGTTCTTTATGCCACTGAACTCACAAAGCAGTGATGCAGCTGATGCATTTTCCAAAAGGGAAAAGCCCACCACTTTCTTCCATGAAAAGCTATTGTGTCAAATCCCCAAATATTTTTGAATTCATTAATTTAAAGAACTGTTTAAGGATTCAAGGGGCAGAAAGAGGGGGTGCGACCTCTAGAAATTATCTCTGGAGTAGCAAAACAAGGATACATTGCCTCCAACCCCATCAGTGTTCCTTATTTAGTGGGGAATGTTGTGTATTATTAGTTTTGTTTTACAGATTTATGTACTGTTGATAAACAAAACTATTCATTTTAGCTGTCCATGTCATATTCTGTGCTGGAGAAATAATTGTTTTGGTCTTTTCCTAGTTGTCACAATTTTTATGTCACTTTCAGACCCTTTGTTTTATGTTAATTTAGAAATGGAAGAATTCATGCATTAATAGTTTTCTTCTTGGAAGTAACATTTGGTATCCAGGTGAGAAGAATCCATGCCGAGCATGATGTTATGAATCAGATTTCCAAGTGACATGACTGATGTCATCTGTTTCAGTGGCTGTAACACTTCCACTATGTTCAAAAAGTTGTTGCCTGTCAAATGAGGAAAATACAAAAGTGATTGAGCAAAATCTGTGCTGGCCCTTGATAACTGTGCCTATTATGTGCCCTCCTCTAGAACCAACTACTGATCTATGCCAGCCCTGAAAGTCCCCTAATTCATTCCATCCTATTAGCTTCAATGGGAGGGAACTTGCAATGTTTAAACAAAAACCCCAGGGAAGTTAAACAAATACAGGTAATAAATAAGGAATGCTGCTTATCCCCCTCTTTTGACTAGCTAGGCTTGGGCCAACAGGTTTTGCATTCATTGACGTCTCTAGCATTGGTGCTTCCCCCAGCATGAGGAATGATTATCACCTTACAATGTCTTATCTCAGGTTTCTGAAAGTGGCATATAGCATCGTGTCTTGTTTCCAATGCAAAATGTTTTCTATTTTTACTAGCATAATTTCATCTGAGAGGAGCTGCCAGTTAGAAACCCTGAAAGTAATTTGCAAAAAAGGATACAGCTAACTTGCAGGTGCAGAGGATCCAAATTTGCATATACTTCTTCTTTAAAAAAGTCCAAATATGGTTTTGCCAATTTTGTGTCTTTGGACATATAAGACGTACTTCAAAAAGCAGCATGTCTACATGAAGATGTACTAGTGGACATAAGTGAGGATTAAGGAATACATGCCCAAATAAATGCTGCCCTGTGCAACACAAGCTAACAGAGGCTAGCACAGGTCGATCTGGGGAACCTTCCACAGCCATGTGACCTGTCAGCACCAGTTTCCCATTACCGGCCTTCTCTAAATGGGCATCCTGCCAGAAGCTGAATACTTACGTTATTATTTAATTCCAGGTTTGTTTGTGCTTTGAGTTGTTTGCGGTATTTCTTTTTAACACAAGTGGTAGCTACAATAGCAATGATCAACATGATGGCAAATATAGTAAGAGATGAAGCAACGGCTATTACAGTGTTTTCATAGAGTGTTCCCTTCTTTTCACATTTTTCTCCAATATACCACCAATCTATGCCTGCGGTGCACCTGTAAGACATGGCATCTCTTCAACCATTGTATTCAAACAGAATGTGCAGTATTTTTTTAAAGAAATGCTTTTTGTCCATATATACCAGCATGTTTTTCTCCACCATAATGTGGTCTTCAAACATGTAAAACAGATGTCAAACCTAATACAAGGGTAATATCTTGAAGATGATGCTGTCTTCTAAATAAGGGGTAGGAAGAATGAGGATCTCCAAAGGTTTTTGACTTCAGCTCCTATGGCCCTCCAGATGATAGCTACTATTGAAGGATGATGGAAATTGCAGTTTTACAACATCTGGAGAACCATATATTTCCTATTACTGATTTATTGAATATTCAGATTACTCTTTGGGATAAATTTTAAAAAATCTTGTCATTCAGAATAAATCAAATGTGATGGTTTTTCTTGTCTTCCTTCAAGGTGAAACAGCCCTGATCCAGAATTCTGCATATACCATTGTATCACTTTAGGGCTAAAGCCTGAATTGTTTCAAGATGTCTAGCTTCCAATCTTGCATCTTTTAGATCAGGAGTGGAGAAACTGTTGTTCTCCCGATGTTGGACAACTCCCCTTGGGAGGTGTTTTGTTTTGTTTTGTTTTGTTTTCTGTTTTTAACAGAATGTATTAAATCTCAGTAGTAGTAGTAGTAGTAGTAGTAGTAGTAGTAGTAGTAGTAATAATAATAATAATAATAATAATAATAATAATAATAGAATGTATTAAATCTCTGTCATGTCTCATTGCAGTCACCTTTTTTCTTAACTAAACAGCCCCTAATATTTTTTCCTTCCTCATAAGGAAAATGCCTCAGTCCCTGATCACTTCGATATTTTCTGCATCTTTTCCAGCTCTGCCTTATTCTTTTTTATCTCAGCTGAGTATATTGTACACAGTATTCCACATGTAGACACATCATCTATATAATTTAATGGCATTATATTTATATCTGAAGGACATTATTCTACCAACTGCTTTAATGTTCATCCCCTTTCTTGACAATCCTACCAGTCTAGATGTATGTATTTCAATATGGATTGAACCTTGTATATGTCTTTTTCACACAGAATTGGCATTTTTATCATGCCATTCATCATGATCCCAAAACCTCTTTCCTGGCCCTTTAGTACCCTTTTAGGCCTATTCAGTATATACAGGCGGAGCCAAAGAAATGTGTACACATTTTACGAGATGTTATCTATGCATTACTTTTTGAAGTTGAATTGAATTACAGTAGCAATGTGTAGTATGACACTCATTCACAAGATGGCATCAGTCAAATGAATGCTAGCCTAACTATGCGACAGTTTTTAATACAGCTTTTTCCTTTCTTAAAATGTGTATATATTTTGAGCACCATCTATATGTAGGATTGGAAGTTTATGTAATCCAGTTATATACATTTAGGCTATTGACTTCTGGAAAACACAAACCAGTTTATGTATGCCTGGTTATCTCTCACTGACAAACAGTAACATGAAGCAATGTCCATGTAACTAAGGATTCTCCCAGCTTCTTAGGATTTTCTTATCCATATGCTTACAGACAAAGAACTTCCACATGGCTCAGAAAATGTCCAGTTATCTTCCCTGTTGGATCTTATCAGTTTTAAAAAAGAACTTTCATATCAGCTTTCAGCTCAAGCACATTTCCCCCAGTCTAGGGTTCATATATTCAGCAGCAAGTCATAAAGTGCTGAGTAATCAGCTGATACAGACATGTTTATCTGAACATGTCACTGAATGCAGGATTTTAGCTTGTGTTTGTTATATTATTCTTGCTTCAAGGAAAGCTTTTGAGGAAAGCTTTAATTTCAGTCTTTTGTAGTATTTCTTTTCCATCTATAGTAACTTCATATGATACATGCTGTATTTTGGAAGAAGGCAATCTCAACTCTTTGATCCTAACAGGAAAAACTCCACAAACTAAGCTAAGATTTTCCTAATTTTTAGGAAAGATTGGGGAACGATGAGTCCTTACATTAAACAGCTGTCCTGCTTTGGAGTGCAAGGTTGACTTGAGGTAGGTTTCCTTCCCAGGGCTGAGGACTCAGGTTGAGCGACTAGCTCCGAAGTCTGATCCCAGTCACGTCAGCAACTTGGCTCTGACTTGAATCAGGAGCAATGAGCGAGTGACTCAACTTGAGATTTCTGCTGTTTTTGCCAGAAATTGTTCCAGAGTTAGGGCAGGATATCCTGTGGTGATCTTGGCAGAAAGCATCTGTGATGGGCTGGAAAGCAGGCACAAATGGAGCAGAGGCAGTGGGAAGGAGGGAATTGCAAGGGGGGCAGGATAGGGCAGGGGTTGTGATAGAGGGAAGAGAAGGCAAGGCTTCAGCTCTTCTTTTTGGCATGGGGGAAGCGATGGGGGGAAGGGAGTTTCAAGAGTCAGGGAGAGAGGGACACTTGAGACTTAAGACTTGACCCAAAAAATTCTTGGAATGACTTAAGACTCAGCTTGGACTTGAATGTAGAGACTTGACTTGAGACTTGGAGTAAAAGACTTGACTACATCATTGTTTCTTCCGAACCTACAATCCCATGATTAGTCTTCTATGTCACATATGGATTGGTCCTATCCTGAGTCAGACCGTTGGCTTAACTAGCACCAGTACTGTAGGGTTGCTGCCAGTTCACAAGGCTGGACAAAGTATGAGGCAAAGGTCTTATCCAAGCTGTGATCTTTTTAACAGGAAATGATGGGGCTAAACCTGTGTCTGCCATTGTGCCATTACCCACTTACTAAATTATCCCAGACTTGATTTTTTTTAAGCAGCATCAGTGTCCTCACTTGGCCATCCTCTTGAATTGAGGGGATACTGGGAACAATATACTAGCAGCTGAGCTTAAAGATTACTGCCCCAATCCAGCAAATTTGATAAGCACGCTTCTCGACTGGTTGTGGCTACAAGTGACCAAAAGGACTAAATGAACATGGCAGATTATTAGTGACACATACAGAATAATTTACAACATGCTGCACAATTGAGGCTTGGCACAGTTAACATCAGTCCCTTGAAAGTTTAAAATGACCCCTGCAGATAAGATAAAGATCTCAGAGCTTTCATTTTTATCACCAGTTTACAGTGGATTGTTTAAAAGTATTAAATATCTTCACCTTCTAGGGCACAGGGGCTACTGAATAACATTTACCTTTAAGAAACTACAATGATCAGTTACCTGCAAGTTGCCTTCTTTTCAACAACAATGCACGTTCCATTGTTTTGACAGCCATAATTTTTACACACATCAACATCTGAACTGGACATATTGTTTGTTGTCACTTGTTTTGTAGTTGGAGCATTGCTGGGTGTCAAAGTTGGTTCAGTTGATATTAAATGTGATATATCTGAAATGAATAAATTGGGTGTAATATCAATTCTTGTACCATAACCAATACATTATAAGGCGTTTGGCTAGTGGTATTAATGTAAGCTTTGAGCAAAGACATTTAGTACAGCATGTACTTACATTTCTAGAAAGATCACTTCCTTTGAAAAGCTTAATTCCAAGTCCTCTCTCCCCATATTGATTACCAAGAAATATGAAGTAAATATAAGTTGTGTATATAAAGTATACTGGGGGAAAATATTGATCAATTAATTTTGGGTAAAAACTTCACAGAGGGCTGGTTCAGTTTTAACATTACACCAAAGCTTAAAATTATGAGAATAAACTGCAGCAAAGCTTGGGCTTCTAAGCTCCCAATCCCTCCAATATAGCCACTAGGAAGAGTTTGGAGGTACTAACTTCTATTCTAGATTAAATGTAACCTGTCAACTTGAAACAAGCCAATTTCAAAGCATTAGTAGATGAAGCTGGTTTGATTTAGTTAACCATAGTTAAGATTAACCAACAATTAAGGTGTGGATGACATGCTAAACTGCAGCACAGCTAAAACAGAAGCTGAAGCTTCTAATCACCGCCTTGTAAGCCATTCAGGAAGAAGACAGGGAATAGGGAGAGGGGAATATGCAAAACTGAAGGTTCCTAAGGCTTGTTCTTTTAATATTAGTCCATGGTTTAGAGCATCAAAGAGACACATGATGGAATGTACTGAAACACAGTCAGCATAGTCAGCCTGATGCTCCACAGTAGGGTTTCCATAGTTAGTAACCAAACAATTCTAGATGCTTCAGCAATGGAAGCTTTTAAAAGGTAAAGTTCTCCTGCTTTTCCCTTTTCTAAGATCATGTAACAGAAGTGGAAGAAGGTATACCATTTTGATTTAGGATTCTTTGATCTTCAGTTGACAACAGCATTGCTCAGATTTAACACTAAACTATAGCTTAGCATTATATTTGAATGGGTCAGCATGATTCAGCACTAATACCACCTTCATTGTTTCTTAATTTTTTTATTTTTTCCATATTTATTTAATTATTTAACAATTCTCCTTTGAAGGACTATTCTTTTGTCTTTGGAGAAAAGAAGTGTTTCCAGAAAATAAACAAATATCACATCTATGGAGTTGGAAGCAGTTTAGGGTGTTACACCTCTGTTTCCCAAATACTTCATTTGGTGATTTGTATGAGAAGAATAAAGAAATGCTTCATATGCACACACTAGTCTCATGTCGAGCTCAATAAACTCTTTCTTTGTAACAGAAAGGAACAGAGATACAGCAAATTGAGCTACTGGTTTAGGTAGACTGCTAAGTGACTATCATGGAATGGATTTGCATCCTTGATATTAAAAGGATAAATTATGGTACAGACTCATAACAAGGCCCACATACCTTCCATTGTTGTAAGAATGAAAATACTATCATCTTTAATAAAGTCACGGCTTTCAAGTCTCTGATGTGTTAAAAAGCCACTTGTTCCAGTCCCAGGACCTCTCCAAAACTGAGTGCCATTAGGAAATGCAACATTTGTTCCTACTTTATCCGGTCTGTCCCAAAAGTGAACTCCTGATGAATCTGTGAAGGAAAAGAAAATATTAATATACTCTACTATTTTTGGAAGAAAAGATGTTCAGCAAATTCCTAAAACAGCTGCAATGAGCCAAGAAGAAGAGAAGAGTTTTGAGTGGTGTTCATTTGCTACCTATCCTGGTTGGCTCCAATCAAGGAGGTCCTTTCCCTAAATCCCACAAAGTCCTGATCTAGCCCTGTGCATGTGGATGGGGAGGAGAAAGGGGAATGTCTGGATGCTTAGCAATGGCATAATTCATTTTCCCATGACAGAAACATCTTTCCTACAGTCCAACTGGTAAAACAGCTGGATTGCAGTATTGTTTCCCTCAGACCAGATAAGAGTTGCAACCATACAGACAGTTAGGAGTTACTTTTGGCCTCTTGCTACCTTTTATACCGCTAACAGAAGCAGGTGGGACTCTGCTACTATGGTGAGATTCCTTATCTAGCTTTGAACACAAAGAGCAACTTGGGTAACAATGTTCTCATTTAGTAATGTTTTAAATTATGCCTTATGCTAACAACCTAGAAAACCTCTTTAATCTTTCCATTTATACACTTCTGTAGACAGAATGTATCTGAAAGAAAATGTAATGCACAGTAAATTTGGACTTGGAAAAAATGGGTTTATATAATCCTGACCTCTATCTTCATCATTACTACAACTAGCAAGTTTGCTCTGCATGTAGATGATTCCCAACTTTACAGTAAGGTTCAAAAGTCTGTGGTAAATGAGGAGTACATTTTAACTGACAAAGTCAGCATATATGCCTCTGCTATTCCAAAGGAGCTAAAGGAATCTAACTCCCTTACAGGGAATAGACCTAAAAGAAAACTATGATATAAAGTGAGGGAAGGAAATAGACCAAATAGAACATATAATAAAAATAAAACTGATACCGAGAGCCACTGTACAAATCAGAGACTATATCTAAGTGGACAAGAGACTCATTTTTCTTATAATATTTGTTTTTTCATTATCCCACCCTGAGTGCTATGTCTCCTAGTGCAGAAAAGTAAAACACTGAACCATATAAAACATTCATATACTACTGCTGATCAGAGAGAGAGAGAGAGAGAGAGAGAGAGAGAGAGAGATCACAGGGATAGTTGATCCCAGAATTACTTACGCAGTTCATTTGGATCAGTTGTTATGCTCTTCTGATTTGACATGCGCTGGGAAATATCTGGATGCTGATCTAGCAGAACCATTGTGACTTGTTGCCATGGACAAGGCCACTGAAGAAGATTGTCATTTGCACCAGTAATCAAATGGAAATATATTCCTAAATTAAATGGATTGCTGGAACTATTCACATCCAAAGCTATCTGATATGCATACCCTTTGGGAGAGTAAAATGGCGGACTGTATAGTCTTTCTGCCATCCCTGAAGCAAGGAGCTGAGAGAAATTCTGTATGTGCCAAATATGATGAGGACAAAGGGTTTCTGACAGGTTGATATCATCTATGGATAGGCCTCCATTTGATGAGGTGGATTCTTTTACTCCTTCAAATACTACTCGGAATTTATTCTTAGCATTCAAAGAAATGTGGTGTAGCTCCCAGTAGTTCACAGGTGCACCTGGAAAAGAATCCTGAGTTGTATTATATTTACAACCTTTTTCCATGTCACACAGAGTGTTACATTCTACTGAGTTTTTATTTACATCATTTAATGCCATTCCTCAGCTGAAAAGTCTTCCAAAGCCACTTCCAAAGTTCAGTAATAAGACAGTTCTTACCTTCAGAGTCATCATCTAAAGAATGCAACATAAAAGGTAAAGGAATTGGGAAGAAGGATGAAAGAAGCAAACTTGTTCTTAATGACTCTGTTCTCTTTCTGGAGAGGCAGGGCAAAGCATGGTCCCTGCAGTATTCCTTCTCTGGCTGATAGAGAGGCTGGGTTTAGTGTCTCCCTTGCCATGATGTTCTTCCTAACAGCACCTGGTTTTCTGGCCAATGGATGAGGCCAAAGGGGGCTTCCCTTCACTGGGGAACATGCTGCTTATCTTGACCTTTATACTGTATGTTTGAACTATGTGTTCTGCTACTTCACATGTATAGAGATTTCTATATTTAGGAGTGAAAAACAATTTCCTGATATTAAGAGAGCCTTGGATTGAGTGAGACCAGGCAAGAGGTTTTGAGGAATACAAATAGCGATATTCAGTCAGCTGAGGCTTACCTCCTCAGTGTAAACTAGGGCAAGAAGAAGCACATAATGAGGAAGACGCTATCATACCTTGTATAACTTTCATAAGTCTTAAAGTACCATTGGGGAATGCTTTAGTGTACTCTCTGATTAAGATATTCAGCTGATCACTTCCATTGTTGTAATAATAGAACTGTAGGCACTGGAATTCTCTTTTTGGATATAGAATCCGGCTCTCTAAGACAGCATTGTCCTTCAAACTTCCAACACTGGTGTTAAAATGCATAAAGTAGCCGGTTTCTGTTGAAAACAAAAGGATGGGAAGAAATATAAGCAAGGCTGTTACCGTTTTAGAAATACCACAAGCCAGCCAACCTGACTCCACATGGGACTCCCACTCCCATCCTAGAATAGTCAAGTGACCAATTTTTTCTCCATTGCCCTCTACTTGACTGCCTTTAACATCTACTATTCCAAAGCATGACCCCCTTCTGATTTATTCCCCAGTGAACAGTTATCAGATGCTCATTCCTGATACCAATTAATGAGAGAAATTGACAAATTCCATTGCTTAGATCATTTAACACTGAAAGAGGATTTGGGGATTGGTATGGTAGGGCCTTGCTGAATATCCATTTGTCTATGGAGATCTAAAGAGCTGTGGGAAAGAGCAACATTTTTGCAGCAGTAGCCCAGAAGAAAGTGTGGAATCGGTTTCCAGAGCTGAGTTGTCATTAATGCTTTTAAAAAATTATAATGTCTTTTAAAGCAAACTTGAGTTGTGATTTTGAATAATTTATATTTGTGCCTGTAATGGGTTTGGATTTAGCAGCTCATTGGTTAACTGATGTCACAATCAGCACATTATTTCAGATGTACTAAACACGCATCACATATTGAGACATTTGCAACTTGTTTTGCAGAAGCTGCTGCATTTGCAACAGCTTAAAGCCTGTTTTTGCATCTTTGAGTCACTGAACTCCAGGTGCTTTCCAAAAATGGTCTTGCTGTGATAAGTTCCGGGTAGCCTAGCTGTGCACTTCCGCTTCCAGTAGATTTCACCCAATAAAACCTTTGCATCTGTTTTTCATTTTTATTAATAACACTTGCATACCATTGAATATAACAACCCTCTAAGCATACCAGTTGCTAAAATATCACAATGAAAACTACATATACGATGCAATATAACATTATCTTCTTTTTTCAATTATGCCAGTGTTATGGATCACCATTTCCTGTCCTTGTGTTTTTAACAAAGCATAAGGAAGAAACTCTTGCTGTCTCTCCCCCACTTCCTCCTTCATCGGTTTCCAAATTCTCCTGTAGTCTCCCCTCCCATCCCCATTTCCTTACAAAAGCTGAAACAGAACTACACATTCTCAGCTAACTGCACTATCAATTCCCACTCCTCGCTTCTTCAGGACAGTTTCGATAACTGAATTGCCTTTCTGTTATACATTCACAATCAAACTATGTTTCGGACAAAAGCTCTGCTTTTGTCTCTGTTGCATTCCCTGCCACTGAAGATCTAATGAGGGCATTCTACTATCCAGACCGTAAATGACATTAGGCACCTTGTGCATGCGTGTAATTTGATAAACATGCTGGTTTCTGAGCTAGGTTTATTGCAAAGACAACACCCCGTCCCATCCCGTCCTGTCCTCAAGTACAACAGGGCCAGGATTCTGCCTAGCACACATGAGCCCATTTCCTCCTGACCTTTAATGTTTCAGATTGCTGATGCATACA
This sequence comes from Varanus komodoensis, assembly GCF_004798865.1. Lineage (NCBI taxonomy): Eukaryota > Metazoa > Chordata > Lepidosauria > Squamata > Varanidae > Varanus > Varanus komodoensis. The sequence goes on from NW_025335438.1 coordinate 21,685,247, forward strand.
GAAACAAATGTCCAGAGCAAGCTTAATACTTTACAGGCTGTTTTTAGAATGCAACCTAGATTATCAACAAGTTAGTTTGATGAGTTCGAAGTTCACAGATATGTCCAAAGAAAGTATTTTCTAAGAGATAAAAGCAACTTTTATGCAATACCTTGGCAGGTTCCATCATAGGTGTGATCGGATTGTGGTCCACTAGAAACTTGGGTTATGCGCTGCCAGTCAGCTTTATCTTCTGTACTTTGAATCATGCCACACACATTTTCAGATTCAAAACTGCATGTATCCATAAAGGTCAAGGAAGAGCCTACATTTTTAAAATGCAAAGAATACAAGTTAGATTATTATTTTTAAACTCAGTGAAAAAATTCATTCAATTGGATCAGGAGTTAATACAGCTTAAGCCCAAATTAGATGTGACTTCAGAAAATCAGGAGATGAAACTGGCTGCCCCATGGGGTATTTAAGAGATAAAGGCCATTGTGGAAAGTCAGTCAAATGAATAGGACTAAGATGCACGAAGATTGTAAACTTCTTTAAAAAAAAAAAAAAGTGGGATTTCCACTCTCAACTCATCTAGTCTTCCCAACATTTCATCTAGTCTTTAAACATCAAGAGTCCATGAACCAAAGTTTGTACTAATTCAGCCATCTTGTAACCTATGCATTCTATTCTCTGGATACATAAATCCCAGGAGTAGGTAACAAAGAGAAAATTAATCCCATCTTAAAATAAGTGAAAGCTAAATATTTTGGATATCTAAAATAACAGGTTTTGTGGCCTCAGCTGTATCTTTGCCCTGTTAGCAGAAAAATATATAAAGACCTTTAGTCTTTTTAGGGCATGCATTGCATGTTCAAAAATTTAGGATACAAAAGGACAGAGTATCATGGTGTATGTCATCCTTCATGGACCTAGTACACTTGCGGATGAAAACTCCTGGATTGACAGCTTCAAGTTGTTGGCGGAAACATCTGGATGGCACCATATTGGTGAAGAACTGGCATGGATTTTCATCCACCATGTTCCTAATTGAATCAACGGTAAGAAAGACCAGTTGCCTATGCAAATAACCACTATTCAATTTATCCTGATTTTTCAACCTTAAAATTTTCCTTCCTGCCTGAGGAAGAGACCTAGGAATTTGCCTTATATGGGATCTGGCTGTGTGTCCACTTAGTTCAGTATTATGTACTGTGCTGCTAAGCAGCAGCTCTCTAGAGCTTTGGACAGGAGTCTTTCCCAGCCCTACCTAGAGATGTCACAGAATCAAGACTGAAACTGGGATCTTTTCCGTGCAAAGTATGTGCTGTACCATTGAGCTATTCTGTGGAACTCAAAAGCTTTCTCTATGTATTGTGATTCATGGGTGCTGCTAACAAATGTGTTTGGTTGTTCTTGCTTAACAGTTGGGCATTCGATTTTAGATTGTTTTCCAGATATATCCAGTACCAGCCTAAACATACCATCATGTAAATGAAGATGGACTTATAGGCTTAATTTATCCTCAGATCTAACAAAATGATATTAAAAAGGCAGGTACTTCTGCATGACCTGGACACCTAGTATACCTATAGAACAAAGAAATCCAGTTGTTAGAAAAGTCTGTAAATTAGGCACATTGCACTTCTCTATCCAAAAAACGTGTGATGGAAATTGGAATAAAGTATACAAGGAGCAACACTGGGGAGGAAGAAGCATTAAAAGGGTAACTGAAAAAGAGGCAAATTTCTAAGGAGCTAAATATATGCATTAATTGTCGGTATTCTATTTAATCCAATTGTACAGCACACTTAGAGCAAGCACAATTTTTCAAAGGCAACAATATTTGCTTGCCCTCAATTTCAAGTTAACTCTACCTGAGCAGCTAACCAACATTTGAGCAAACTCTGACTTGAATATGGCTGGCTTACCAATGGTTCATGTTAAGCAATATTCATGCTATTACGGTAATGATAATTAATCTCAGCTGATTTTGTTCTTGGAATCTGACTGATCATAAACTTTGAGCTGAGGTCCAGCCAGAGTTCTTTGAGCAAGATCTGATCCCCTTGCATGTGGTCATTGTTAGGCTGGATCATGCTTTAGTTGTCTAAATAAAATGGATGTGGCATACCAAAGAACCCTGGATCTTACTCGCAAAAGTTAGCAAACAAAATAACTTTATTGCCTTTGCTTATCAAAATGAAAAGCACTCCTTGAATCTCCTACCTTTAAAATTTACGTGCCCAAAAAGTGCTGTGCTAGAGTAAACACAACTAAAACATTTAACACTTCTGCGGTTGTTCAGAGCAGAAGCTCTCATTTTGCTCCTCCAAAAGCCAAAAACAAACAAGAAATCTCATTTCTGGTTCAAACAAATACATACAGTTCAAAGTGCAATTCTATGAATGGTTGCCACCATACTGGGTGGTATCCAGTTAAGCTCTCCTGAATGCAAAACTGCCTCCATCAGCAGAACAAAGTGAGCAATTTCCCATCTCTTCCAGTTCCCGCTCCGTTCCTTGGTATTCACTCTAGAGGGCTGAAGGGCACTCCACAGTAGGTTTGCCTGTGGACACCAATGGGTCTCTGGAGAACTTTCTTGGTGCTTACCAAGGCAACCAACCCCTCCTGCCCCCTTTTTAACTTCACAGTTTTCTTGCTGGCTGCTGGGATCATTTCTAAGCAAGGTGAGGACTTTCCACTGCTGCCATCTTCATTTTCCATAAATACCTTTGGGCTACATAATGAGGCTCAGAAACATTTTTAGGAAATGCAGGCCGTGGTTGCCTGTAGACTAATGCTTCTTTCTTGAGAACAGCCAGCCACCAAGAAGAAAGGGGAAAAGGCACTGAAAATGGAGTGTTTAAAAAAGTCTTTTAGAAGTGTTAATTTAACTTTTGTGATGACTGCTGTGACATTTATTTATTTGTTTATTTATGGGCACCATGACAGTTTCAGTTGTGTCCATAATTCAAAAGGTTGCCTATCGCAGACTTACTGCATTCAAACAGAGCCTGGCAAAAGCCTGCATCCAACAGCCACTGGAGTGGCCTGCTTTCTCCTTCCAGAATTCAGACAACTCAGCCTCTGTGCACACAGGTGAAGGTAAACAGTCAACAGATAATCAAGCAGGGCCAGGATGGTTGATGGTGCCTAAATTAAGTGCAAAATGTGATTCACAACACAACCATGGTGGCCATGCTATTTGTAAAACAAGACAGAAAGGAGTAAAGGGAAGTCCATTCTGCATCTGTCTTGCATTGGAAATGAAAGCACACCAGGCACTGGCTTGCGTCTGAGTAATACAGCCTTCCCCAACAGCCAATTCACAGCCATTGGCCATGCTGACTGAGAATCATGGGAATTGCAGTCTAGCACAGCAGAAGGTCACCAGTTTGGGGAAGGCTGGTATAATAGTAATTTACAAGCCTCATTTAGCAAACTGAGTCTCCCCATGGTCTTTGGATAGGAAAAAAAAGATGGCTTTATAGTGTAAGGCAGGAAAATAAAAGCTAAAGGACAAAGAAAGCTGTAGCTAGAGCGGAACAAAGATATTATGACAGTTAACACACTTACTGCAGTTGTACAGTCGACTCAGCTTCTGGATATCATATTCACTGAAATCCATTCGCTGTCCAATCACATCCATGAAAGCTGGTATGTTTGTTACTATTGTTGGTTCTGTGCCATTCCGGAAGGCAGTTTTACTGTAGTGCATTACAGAGGTATAGTCATAAGGCACGTTAAGGAAGTCTGATGTTTTATCGTCATATTTATTAAAATTTGACTCTTTACCTGATAAAACAAAATAGAATTAAATTAAAAATAAAGGAAAACACCATGGTTCCATGGCTGAGTTAAGACTATAGAATGCAGAGTCCCACACCCTTAACCACTACACCGCACTGCCTCTCAATTATTATTGCCCAACATACAGGATTTTGGAGAATTTTAGACAGAAATAAAAGCTGTATTATATTTAATATGTTTAAAGATTAATTATATAGGGCATAACTCAGCTGATGTTATGGCATATTAGAGTTCCATTGATTTCTATGAGGAGATTAAGTGTATTTTAACTTTTACACATTTAAATCAGTGTGGATTCGTGCAAATCCACTAGGGCAGTATTTTTCTCAGTGAATTTAAATCAATCCCTAAATATGTAGAATTTTGATCTGGAAAATGCTAGTTGCAGTGATAGGGAAGTACAAAGCTGTTTGCCTAGAAAATGAAAATGCTACCTTTTTCACTTCCTCCTTCCAAGCAGATCAGGACAAAGGCTTTTGAATTAAGGCTTTACTGTGTTAAAACTGACCAGCTAGGCTGACTTTGTGATACAAAAGAAAAGTATTTTGTATTATTTTGTATTAAATACTTTTAGTCAATTAAAAAGGCACAAGCAAAGTTAGAATACTAGCCATAAGGGAAATGTGGATTAATGAAAGGAAGTTCATTGATAATGGACTTTATCCTCCCTTCCAAACTGAAAGGAACTGACTCCATTTTCAAGGTGGATTCTGCTGCTTATGTCCCAGTCTCTTAGAGGATCTGACACCACTCAGCTGGTCTCCCTTACTAGTTTCCACCTTCCCTACACATATCAATAAATTTTCAATAGATTGTTCAGCTTGTTCAATAGATTTTCCTTAGGAACTTGAAACTGTCTGATTCTCAGTGACTGCCCAGAATATTTCTAGGTCTACTGGTCTTGGTGATTCAGCTGAGAATGTCACCCCCTTTTTCTTCTCCACTTCTGAATCAAAATCCAAGTTCACAACCTTTTAGGACTTTTAGGAGGAGAGGACTTAGTTCTTACTTTGCCTTTAAGAATTCTCTTTGAACTGTCAGAGCCCCTTAAGAAAGATTTCAAGTATCCCTTAAAGCTCTTGAAAGGAGCCTAGTCATGGCAGCTTTAACAAAATCTGTACATCCCTGCAGCTGCTCTCTGGCAGTGAGGGCAAGGGCTTGAGCCAATGGAATTGAGGCAGGCACCTGCTTCTGCTGAACTGCCTTCTCTCTCTCTCTCTCTCTCTCTCTCTCTCTCTCTCTCTCTCTCTCTCTGTGTGTGTGTGTGTGTGTGTGTGTGTGTGTGTGTGAGAGAGAGAGAGAGAGAGAGAGAGAGAGAGAGAGAGAGAGAGAGAGGATTATTCAGAGTCCCAGCTCAGAGATCCTGCAATTTCAGAGCTAGGGTTCCTGAAGGCTGAACCCCAACTCCATCTACCTTGCACCACATGCTCCGCTGAAGCCTTGAATGCACCTTGGAGGGGGAAATTGGGGTGTGCTGGGGCAAGGAGGGGAGGTGGCTAGGCCTGAGGACTTAGGCCAATTCCTATCCTTCTCACTTATGCTTCATCTAGCTGGTCAAAAATGCCCATCAAGATAAAAAAAACAGGGTCTGCAGCACAGTGGCAGCTTGTTTCAAGTACAGGATGCAGGCAAGCCTCCAAGTTCAGAGGCTCTTCATGCATGGGGGACAGAGGTGATAAGATCACACCCTAAAAGTATTCAGTACTTGCATTGGTTTTCATAAATGAAGAAATGCATTATTTAGGGCAACAGGAAGCGAGCAGATCCTGCAACAATGGGCAAGGAGTGGAACTGCTGATCCTTGGAATGGGGCGAGCCAGCTGAGCTTGCAGAAAAGAGCTCATTTCCAGGGTTGCTGTCAGAAGCTCCAGTTCCCAAAGCACCTGCAGTAGCATGGAAGCATGGGGGGGAGCACAGCGAGAGCACTGCCTGCTGCCCATGAATTACTTTAACTGCACTTCTGTTGGAGAAGGAGCAGGGCTTAAGGATGGTAACATTATTGTCATCCTTTTTCTTCAAGCAGGCATTCTCACCTTTGGGGGTACCCTTGCTGAGAACACTCACCTCATCCCCTCCTTAGAGGCACCTCTTGGGGCACAAACCAGCAATATTCAACAAAGGTAAAGGCCTTCACAAACATAATGTCCTGACTCAGACCATTCCACTACTTTCTATGGGGCTAGCTTTGGCTATCTTGGGTTGGACTGTGCATCTTGTAATGGTGCACATCTCTTCACTGAACAACCATTTAGGCAAACGGATAGTCAGATTAAGTTCGCTGGTGAGTAGCTGATGCCCCACTCCCCAGTAGGACCTCAACATCTGGTAATGGTTCCTTAATAAGTGGAGGATCTATTTGAAGGAGATACCCATCAGTGATAACAGAAGATGATGCCCTGCTGCTGAGAGGAGGGCCAGATGTGCAAAGAAATGGGAGAATTGAGAGTTTTGAGCTGTAGGTTGCTGAATCAGAACAGGGGATGTGATGCAGCCTGGAAAGATGCCCATCTTCCTTTCTGAGGACTCTTCTGCCATCGTATCTCTTTCCCTTCACTCTTGCTATATATTTCTAAACAAGCAAATACTACAAACAGACTGTCAGTCTCCTGTGCATGCAAAGCAAGGTGGCAAGTTATGATGTGCCGGATGCTGCTGGGCTTTATCACACATCAACCCTTACTATCAAAGCCAATGGTGAGGGATAATGGGAACTGCAGTTCGACAATAACTGGAGTGCCAAAGGTTCCTCACCTGTAACATAAAGGGAACTAAACCCCACAGTGCTCTCCCTAGAGATTCCCACTGTTTAAGAAAGCAGGGCACACATAAAATATGTTTGCTATTTTCACTCAAAGACAGAACTCTTAGGATGTCTTTGGCCTGAAAGAGAAGTTATGTTGATGAACTCTATAAATTATCTAAAATGAAAGGAAGGTAGAATAGTTACCAGCTTGAATTCTGTCCCACATTATCGTAACATAATCATCCCGATCAGATCGTGACTGCTCATGCCAAAATCCCAACGAATGAAGGAACTCATGCTCAATGGTCCCAATCCTGTCACAGTTGGCTCCTATGGATAGTTCTTGCCTTCCAATATGGCGGTTTCCTATGAAGGACCAGCAACTAGAAAAAATGCAGAAGTGATCTGGCTCTGTGCAAAAAATGATCTAATTTAATAATATTCTACCAGAACATGGTCACCCTATTCTTGCAGAACAGGACTGTGTGCAGATATTGCTTTTGTGGAGATTCCCTGGCTTGACTGTGTATGGTGTGTGCTGATGCTGAGAGGGCCCATGATTTTAAAAAGTTCTGCCTCATCACTTTCAGAACTAATTGTCTGTTTAAATGCAGGTACATGGATGGAAGACTTTTCAGACGTTGCTGTTTTCTGGACAGACTCTCCATTATTGTTATGCTGTCAGAAATAGTGAGAAGAACCCAGTGCTGGAAGGGACATGTGGACTGGCCACCATGCAGATAACAAGTGACTGGCCAGGGGTGTTGTTGATCTGCAGTTCTCCAAGCTTGCTTTCCCTCATGAAGAGCCAGTGCAGCCAATTTAAAGGACTGTGCTGTCTGGATGTGGCAAATTTCCCCTCTCCACAGCAAATGAATGGCCAAACATGTTTTTGAGAGATACCAAGAAAAGGACTTGGTTGACAAGATGAGCTGCTGCTCCTGGTTTACTATGTGGACCATCCATTGTGAGGACAGTTTTAAGTTGCTTCCACACAGCCACTTGTTCTGACAGACCTAAATTCACATCGGTTGCTAAGACAAATGGAGGCAATTTCATACCATTTGGATTTAATTATTTTATTTCTATCTCAATGCTGATAGAAGGGGAATAAACCATTGGCTTTTGGGTTTATCAAGGCCAAGTCTACCAGGTGAATGTCGATCATTTTCATATAACTAAAAATTTCTCTGAACTAGAAATTTCCCTGAACTAGCTAGAAATATATCTTAAAAATTAGTCAAATATAGATTTAGCTTCTGCACCATATCCAAATTCCAAACAGGGCTCCACACCCAGGCACAATGAGTCCTGCATGAATAGTTATTTTCCATCCTATCACTGCACTTTTTCAAAAAAATTCTTAAGACTGTTGAGGCAATTCGCTTATAAGGATTAGAGAGTTTCTGAGCTTCAGATCAAACCCCAGCCTGAATTCTTTCAGCAAGATTTATTGCTCTCTGAAGTGAAAAGGAATTGATTAAAATATGCAAAATGTCTGAAGTAAAGCAAAAAGGGAAAAAGAAAATAAAAAAGACAGTTTTTCCACTGTTAATTTTCAAACAGCCTAGAAGGAGTGGGCATGGTCAACTGAGACTTTCCAAGGCTGCCTTCCCCCAAGCTGGTACCCTCTAGATGAGTTGGACCACATTTCCCATCATCCCCAGTCAGCATGGCCAATGGCCATAGTGACTGAGGAAAACTGGATTTGGAGTCCAACATACCTGGAGGGCACCAAGCTGGGGGAGGCTGTTGCAAGATAAAGAGTGTTGAGTCCATGTTCAAAATATTTCATGCAGCCGTTCTCACAGAACATAATAAATTCTTGTTAGTAACTTTATCACCATTTATGACTTTTGTTAATAACTAGCCATAAAAAGCAGGAATGCAATGCACTGTGCAGCAGACAACATTTTGGATGAACACTGTACATCAATAAAAATACCCTACTCCCTTTCAGCATTCTAAGAAATGATAGAGAACTTATGGTAGAAAGGAAGAAAAATGCCAAAGCCAGATCGGGTGAAGCAGTGGAGCAGCTTGCCACACTAAGTACAGCAAAGAGAAACAATATACTGAGACCCATGTGAGTGTCTGCACTAAAGCTCTCTTGAACCTTTCAGGCATAGAGGCTGCCTGAGAGAGTCTACAGACACCAGGAAGCAGGAGGACAGGCATCAATCTTCTTACCCCGACCCCTTGAACACTGATATGTAATTTGGTTCACCCTGCCAGGGCTTGAAATCAATGCAGGTTTTTAGGCGATACTGTTCAAATGCTTTAAGGATGAGCCCCTTGGCATTCATTTCTAGAAGAGAGACAAATGATTTGTTGTTATGCTTCTAAAATCATGCATTTCCGGTGTGCTCTCTAGGAGCTCCACTAGTACTGCTTCAGAGTACAATGTTGATATATTAGGCAGGCAATCCTATACATGTAAAGAAAAAGTCGTACAAGTTTTAGTGATCTATATAATCTATAAAAGTATAATATACTTTTGGCATAGAAACATAACATAAAATACATAGATCAATCTAAATTAATGCAAGAGGACTAATCTAATTTCCTCTACAAAATACCATTGTTCTTTTCTGGGCTGTTTATCTATTACAAGCCTTCTAGCTGAGCATGTAGTCCTGTATATCTTAACCTACATAATTAAATTCATATTTATGTAGGACCACCTGTATAGATGGCATTTTACAGCAGAAGACACACAAACACACTTCTGCATCAATGAAATGACAATCTAAATTTGAGGGTGGGGAGGGAACAAAAGTTGCAAGGCATGAATGTGAGCAACTATCCACATTGCATTTATGATTATCAGTCTTAGACTGGAACCTCTGAGTCTCTTTTTAGAAAAGGTACAGGATCATTCTGACATAGTTATGAGTGAATGCAGAATACAACCACCGAGCACAGGTAAAGCACAGCTTAAACACTTCAATAGTCAGCCAAAACCCCTCCTCCCTCATCCAAACTCTTGGGCAGTCTTCCCCAACTCAATACCCTCCCAATGCTGTAAGACTACATCTCCCACCAGCCACAGCCAGCTTGGCCAGTGGATGAAGTCTGGAGGGCATCAGACTGAAAGGGCTTTTTTAGAGAGAGAGCCTGTTCCAAAAGATACTTACAACCCCCAAACACATGGCTCTGCTTCTCTGTGCCTTTCCTAATCTCTTTCTCAAACTGCACAGACTAGGACTGCAGATTATCCTTTTCACACACAGAAAAGAAGCCTTCATCACAGAAGGGTGTGTGTGTGTGTGTGTGCGCGCACACACACGCACGCACGCGCAGGGGGGGTATTGGAGAATCCAGGTATTTCATCTCTTATGGCCAATAGCTTGCTTTCTTAGTTCTCATCAGATCATAATGGGCTATCATTAGTTTTTTAATTGTCCAAATCAGGGCAACCACACTGATGGTTGTACTCACCAAAACCTGGTAAGAAACCCATAATGGTGTTGCTTATTTTAAAAATGAAATAAGTTCTAAAAATCCTTGTATATTTGTGTAACTTTTAACTGGATCAGATAAGTTTTCTAACCAACTTTTCTGGTCAGCACTGCCACTCTGCACAGATGGTCTAGATGGGTTTGATACTGTGTTGAGTTTACACATAAAATCCTGGGCCTATGTATTATATACCCGACAGCATAGGATGTTTTCTTTTTTATTTGATCATATGAAAAAGTTGGTTTTCCTCGTTTTGTAATATACAAACACATGTACAATTTGTTCTTAAGAACTTGGTGTTCATTTTTAACCGATTCTGGCAAATCTCAGAAATAAATGTTAAGTAAATTAAAAACTGTCCACACTGAAGGCTATGACGGCAACAAGTGACTTAAAAAATTTCACTACCATACCTAGACTGTCCTCAAGGACATATGGAATAGTGTGGGGCCATCGATACCGACTGTCAATAATGGAGTTCCGTGTAGGCTTCTGAAGAGGAAGGCCAATACAAGATATTCAGGGCAAGCAAGTGCAACCATTGAAACTACTAATATCTTCCAATAATTGTAATCCTTTGCCCTTCAAGCAACACCAGCATATGGTACACCTCCGCTTCTCATTAATTAAGGTATACTGACATCTGGATAACTTGGGATAATCTGTTTGGAATCGGGCCTATTGTCTGTATGCCCCTGTGATTTCTCTATAACTGTGAAATCCAGCATGTAACACAAGATTCAACATTTCAAAGCTGGAAGTTTTTCAGAAATGACGAAAGTCCAGCACTGTTTGCTCTTTGTAGTCAGAAACAAAGTCTTGCAAATGTGTGGCTGCTGTCACACACCTTGCCTTAAAGCTCCCTTCGTCCCTGACTGTGGAGCATGCTGACTGGGGCTGATGGGAGTTGTAGGTCAAAACATCTGTCAGGCACTAGGATGAGGAAATATGTACACACACACATTGTGGGAAAGCATCCATGACTTTTGTGTGGGTAGCAGTTTCCGTAGCAACAAAGAACTGCTCTCACTCTAGCAGTCAAGGGCAAAGCTCACTCTAATTTCCCACTGGGAACCCAGTATCAGGATACTTCATAAGCATGAAATCAGCTTTCTTTGGCTGGGAAGGACACAGACATGCTCTAAGGGAAAGGTAGGGCTTACAGGTAGAGGCATGAGTGCCTCCATCATGGAGCTGTTAAGCCCAGAAAATCTAAGACTTGGGAGGAAATAAGGAAGTCTAGGCTCAGCATTCTCTTATCGGTAGTCATTTGTGCTAATACTGCCATATAACTCACCTCATTATCAAGTCTGATGTCACCCTCAAACAGGTCCAGGCCTAAAGCTAAAAAGAAAAATGAAATTCCCATAGAGGTCAATACATTTGAATGGTCACATGAGACAAAAATAAGATTAAAAAATAAAACTTTAGATTGAAAAACCTTCATTGATATCAAAGATATCTTGATCTGCCCCACGGTCTTCATCTATTTCTGGAGGAGTGGGAAGAAAAGAGATTAACTATTAACCATAGTCCTTATATTTCTGAATTATAAAAAGCAATTACTTGGAGGTGTTAGCCTCTGAACTAATTAGCATTTATTTGTAAGGAAGGCTGGAATCCTATACAGACATGCTAGGGATGTTCCACTGAACTCGGTAGGGTTTACTTCTGATCAGGCAAGGATTGGGCCACACTTTGCTTAGGATCAGAATTTTAACATGCCAATGGTAACAATAGTTCTGTAGTGCTCATGATCAGTTAGTATATTTTATATCATTTGATAATACGTAATATACAACTCACCCAGTGGTGCTTGGACGGGCTAAAAGAAAAGAAAAAGAAAAGAAAGCAATGAATACAGTGGCCAAAGTGTTATTTTAAGAATATGAGAGGCGGCTAATAGAAAAACAAACATAAAACAACTACTTTCAAGAAGTTTTGCATTGCAGAGTTAAAACCAGATGATCCATTGTAATACTCTACACTTCAGGATACCTCTACCCCCTCTTGGATGGGCACCTTAATATAGTGAGGGGGTTTTGAGAAAGCCAGAGGGGGTTTTGAGAAAGCCAGAGAAAGCCAGACCAGGCTTTCTCACTAGCCTGGCCTCCTAGCAGGGACACCCAAGGTGGAATGGTCAACACTAATATACCAAGCTAAGATGCATCCACCCTCTTCAGGTGTAACAGTCATGTCAGCAGAAGAGAATGGATATCTCTGATGGTGAAGGAGGCAGAGAAACTGCTGAAGGGAAGGTAATGGGCAGGAGCAGTAATTGAAGGTGACAGTAGAGGAGGATCAGTCTCAGACAATGAACTGCAGTACACCAGGTGCAGGCTAGACACAAGGAAGAACTTCCTGACTGTGAGAGCAGCACGGCAGTGGAACCAGCTGCCAAGAGTGGTTGTGTGCTGTTCCACACTAGATGCATTCGAGAAGCAATTGGACAGTTATCTGACTGGGATGGTGTAACTGGCATCCTGCACTAGCAGGGATTGGACTCGATGGCCCTCTTGGGCCCCTTTGACTCAGCTGTTCTGAGAATCTGTGAATCAGACTGTGGCAGTTGTGCTCAAGCTAACTCTGGTTAGTATTGTGCAGAAGAAGGGAAAGCAAAACCACTTCTGAATAGTCCCCATGAAGAAACAATCCAAATGAAACAAGAGATAGTGCCAGAAGATGAGATTCCCTGGTTAGAAGGCACACAACCAGTTGCTGGGGAAGAGCAAATATGAGTAAGAACAGCACTGTTGCTAATGATGCAACTAGATCAAAGTTGAAAGGAAATCTAGTGGCCGACATGCACAGTGATGGAAGGGAAGTCCAGTGTTTCAGAACTCACACAGTGGCTAAGAGCTGGCCTAGCAGTGGGACTGGAGTTAATGTTCAATGTGAACATTCCCACAGTGTCATACAGTTCCTTCCAAATCCTAATTCGGTCATAAATTAACACTCTGTTGGTCTTAAAGGTGACTCTCTCCTTTCCTAACTTCCCATGCAGATGCCAGGAAAGCAGCACTGTAGGAATGCCAAGGTTTTCAGTGTCAAAACACTCCAGGACATCCTGATTAGCAGGGAGAAGGCATCATCTGTCAGCCCCAAAGAACTCCCTGTGCCCTCTGAATGGTCCTGCAGGCCTCACAGTGGGGGCAAGTGGAAATAGCTAATCACCACAAGAAAATATTGTTGGGATCTATTCCTGGTGCAAAGTATTTGGAAATACATTCATCCCAAATGGGTTGAGCTACTAGTTTTACAAAAAACCTAGAGATAATACATCCAATACACACACACATACACAGAAAGAGAGTGGGGGGAGGGAGGGAGAGAAGGGTTGATCAATACAGTTTGCTGTATGAGTGTTTGGACCTTCCTTCAGAGTGTGGCTGAGGGAACTGTCAATTAAGTGCCTGCATTTCAGAATCCAGCAGTATTAGCACCACCTCCACTGTTAGCAATCTTATGGCCTCTAGACAGCCTGATCATTATGGCCTCCAATAAGAGCTCCAGCCCGGGAGCTATCTATCTATATTTCTTCTCTCTTTCTTTCAATTCAGTTTAAATATATTGAGAAAGCCATTTATGATTTAAAATAAAAGGAATAATGACCCAAACTATTTCTGTTGATGTACTGTTGAAGTTTAGTTAAATGAGCAAAACAGGGAAATATATAGAAAAATACAAGAAAAATTAAGAATGTGCTATGGGCTGGATATAGACTTAGTTAAATTTACAGTAGACTCATTGAAATAAGAGTTAAGGTAGTAATGAATACTAAGTCTCATTATTTCAGTGGATCTTTGCTTAGTATGACTAAGTCTGGATCCAGCTGGATGAAACTTATTGGAAGCCTTAGTTTCAAAAACTCCAATTTTAATAGAATTATACTTTCAAATATATTATAATAGTTTTATAAGTTAATATTGTTCTAATTTTTGAAAATGCATATGGAAATAGTTAACTGAGAGTACTAGGTATGAAAATATGATATTTTCTTTTGTAATGCTATGATAGTCTTGAGAAAACAGGACTACAATATGCAGTCTTATTTGAGACTAAATGCTAAACTGGAGCTAGTATTGAATGTATCTTTCCACATTTCTTAAATGCAAATGCCAGCTACTGGGGGAGGTGATGATTAGCCAGATTATTCTAGAAAGGCATGTACCCCTTTCCTGCCCAGCCACAATCCTATTTTCTTTTTTAAAAGTCACCAATAGGAGATTTCTTTCCATTGTAAACAGCAGCATCAAAGGAGCAAGTTTCATCAGGATCACAGCAAGGGAAGTAAATCTTAAATACTCCCAATTATTCTAAGAGTATCTGCTAAAGAATGGTATACAAAAAATTTCAATAAATAAACAGTATATTTTATTGCCTTACCAGACAGCCAACTATCCTCAGAAGTAACCCATTCAGGAGCACAGAAACTAGCCACAAATCCATGATGTATCACACCTGCAAAAGCTGTGAACTTTCCATATCCGAGCAACTTATAACTAGAGTGTCATCAAACTTTGACCCCTTTATTGTAGATAACCAATGTATACCTTGATCATGCTGAATCAGTTATCACTTACCTCTGCATCTATAAGAAATTTGAGCCAGACCTTATTATAAATGTCTTCCTTCTGATAATTGTTGTTTGTAAGTCACACCTTTAAGAATGTATGTTTTCCATGTAAAGAACCTTGAGCAAATAAGATCAGAGTGAAAACTTAACAGAAAATAGAAAGCTGATTATGCTGGATCAGTTATCATGAAAGGCAGCAAGTGAAAAAACACGAAGGAAGAAAGTGAAAGCCCCTTTGATAATGGGCAAGATGTTGAAAGGCAGGCCATGAAAAGCCTCTTGGCCATGCAAGTCCATTGTTGAAAGGAATGCCCCCCCCACACACACACACCTTTCTTCCTTTTGAATGCTAATTCTTCTAGTTAGATCTGATGGAGAGGCCATAATGAGGAAAGGAAAAAGTGATTGGACTTCTGCTCCCCAGATTTTAGCAGTGGAACATTTCAGCCTTTTCAGGGTACTTAAACACACAATAGATATTACTTTACAGATCTAATCCTATTGCAGATGGGGAAAAGTCCTGGACTTTCCCCTAAGCATGCATAAAATTTTCTTTTTTCTATATTCACTCAATGGTCGACGCAGGGCACTCAACCTAGTTCTAGAACACCCCAGAGTTAAAATGAAAAGGCCTGGCTGCTAGACATTTAAAGTAATCTTTATTTTTCCTAAGTTCCAGAGCAAAGCAATTCGGTATTCTCAAATGGAAGATCTTCCACCTTTGTTTACCTCCCACAATGCCAAGCATGATGCCTCAAAGGAAGTATGATTGTGATGAACACAGACATAGAATCTATGACTTGTTTAGCTATTTCCTGGCAAACAGTAGTGCCTCAGCTTAGCACACCATGGAAAGCTGCTTTGGTCAGCCCATCACATGAAGACTGATGTCTCCAGTAAAGCTCTATGAAAAATTCATTTATGCCTGAATGCCCAGGTATTCGATATCCTACGATGCTCCCAGACAAGGCTTTATTTCTACAACCCCACTGACTCACACATGGAGTTTTAAGAGGGGTCCGGGCTGGGGAAGCCGGTCCCTCCTGTATCAGAGGAGCTCTTCAGCCATTGCAGCTTTTCTTGTCAGCTTTATAGGACCTATCCATAGTGTTCCATGATAGCAAACCTATATTGCATATGGAATTCAACACCATGGATAGCTCCTAAAAAGCTGCAACAAATGAACAGCTTCACTAGCAGCCTTTCCTGGTCCAGGTGACATTGTCTTCAGTTTGTATCGCTCTTGTGTTCTCTCATCATTTCTCTGGTCTTCTTTCATTATGAGAAGGAAAAAAACCTTTAAGGAAGATAGAACAGCTGCACAATACCTTTGGACTGGCAGCAAATTTAGCTTTGGGTGGCTTAGTGTTTAATGAATAATTAAGACCTATTAGCTTCACAATTGACATAGGTAAGAGATGGAACAACACATGCGACTGCAGCTTAGGACTTTCTTTGGATGCCTGGCTAGGAAGACTGTCCTGATGAGAACTTGCACTTCAGAATTTACAGCTTTTAGGAATGCCTTACAGGGTTGGCTTTTATTGGACAGTTTGGGTTTATAGCTGCAATTGCATTGCGGAAGTTAGTGTTACCTTGGCTACGTGTTTTATTGCTGATGTGTATTGTTTTTCACTATTTTTTGCTGTCTTGTCAGTATATTGGTTTGCCATATGGGACTTGTATATCATTTTTCCCTTATTCTAAAAGGCTGAAAGGACTCTCCAAAGGCTCAATTACCTGGCAATAACAGCAGTGAAAATGTACCATCATTTTGATCCTACTCTTTTTGCCTTCTGCCTGCACACCACTGGAGTGCTTCTCTATGAGAACTTCCATGAAATAGAATTTAGTCTTTGGGCTGAAAGTGTGATATCTCCTTGGACAAGAATTGTGCAATGGAACCCTCCCCTGTCTGAGTATTTCATGTTTGCTCATCATTGCCAGGATGGGAGTTAGATGGGTAGCTCTTCACTCTTGTTCACTTTTCCAACTATTGCTCCCTTTTGCATCAGCTCCATTCAGACATAATTGCTTCCATCTTATGACAGGATGTGGCGAACCTCAAACATCTCTAAGAGAGAGGCAAACACTTGCAGTTGTAACTGTATGGCATTTGCAGAATGAAAACTGCCAACATGATCCACCATAATATAAAACCTGCAATATTAAAAAGATAGTTTAAAACCAAGTTAAAAATGGTTATTAATAAAACTACCAAAATTCGATAAAATGGCTTTTTAAAAACCCTAAAATGCCCTATCATGTGCTGCCAAAGGCCTGAGAGAAAAGCTTCATGCTGGTGCCAAAATATTGGCATCAGGTGCTCCTCACTGCAGAGGGTGTTCCACAGCCGAGAGCAGGCCACTAAGGAGGCCTTCTTCCTTGCTGCCCCCCCCAAAACTTCTTTGATGGAAGAGGGATGCAGTTGAGTGCAGCTTAGGGGTAGGTCCGTGCTGGGAGAGATGCTCCATCAGGTATTGCATACCTAAGTGGGATGAGGCTTTATCATCAGAAATTTTATACCAGGTTGGGCAGGCTGCCCTGTGTCATGCGCTGTCTCTAGCAGCAAGAATGATACAGTGCATATCACTGAGATGGATACTAGGACTTGCAGCAGCAACCCGCCCCCCCCCCTTACCTTCAAATAGATTACCCCAACATGACAGGGCTGTCTGAGTGATGCAAATTATTAATTTATTGCCCCCAAACAATAATTTAAAAAACCTGGAGCTTGCTGGGGGCAGCAGTAGGAGATGAGCAGTGTCTGCAACATGTCAGTTCTTTTATGCATCAATAATGATATATCTGTGTGTTTACTAGAACGGGGGTGGGGAAACATAAACACTGCACTGTTTTGTAAATTATGCATAAAGCAGAGTGAAAGATGGGCAAATTAGGTGTAATACCAGGTACTAGTTTGTTTTTGTTAACTTTTGTCCCACAGTAAAACAAAAATTGCATCTTCACAGTGTTAGGTATCTTGTGTTCATCGAATGGTAATCTTGCCAATGAAATCCATTTCCATTCCAGCTCGTAACACGACCAATGGGGAAAGTTTGAAGGAGGGTGAATGCTTCTGCAAGGCACCATAGGTGTCTAGCAGTCTGTCAACAGAGGAGACCCCATGCTGGCCAACATAAAGCTAGAGCACAGGCTTACTGCTTGAACCTGGCATCCTCCAAGTTGTCTGCTAGAATCTCTGGTTCTCTGCTGGACTCGGCTAGACTGCTTCTGGTGAAGCAGTTTCTAGCATTAAGAGGATCCAAAGCATTTGCCCAAAGGAAAAAGCAAATACAAGTACAGTATCATTATGTTGATGGACTGCACAGGAACAAAGAGAACTGTGTTTGCTGGATCAGCAATGCATATTCCCTTATTCTTCTGGGTATATATTTAGCTAGACAAGCCTCAAAGTGTCACTCCTTAGCTCAGCTTTTCCCAACCTGATGCTCTCCAGAAATTTGGGACTTAAACTTCCATCAACCCAACCCAGCATAGCTGATAATTAGAAATCTTAAGTGTTGTAATTTAAAACACCAGGAGGGCAGAGTGCAGTATCAGCTATCAACAACCTTGGAAAATATTATGACACACACACACACATATTTCCAGTGTTATGAGAAACACATAAAAACCTTTATGAGTGAATGGACACTTATTTAAGGGATACTTGTACAACAGATATAGAAGATAAAACAGTTCCAGAATAAATAAATAAATACTTTTACCGGTATTTTTCAAAGAGCTTGGTGCCCCCTAGTGGTGGAATAATATAACCACAAAATGTTAAGAAAGTTTTAAAAGACATTGCCATTAAATTTTCACATGACATATGAGAAGAAAACTATCAGCCTGCCAGACCTTTCAACATCGTGATAGCCCTTCCTTTAATACAGGTGATTTAGAAGTGAACCATCCCCACAAGAAGATTATAGTAAAGTTTGAGATCCAGTACAGAGCCATTTTTTGTTTTTAGGTATTTCCAGATAAGGCTTTTATTGTCCAGTTGCCCAGCCTCCTTGGAATTTTACAGGGGGTCAAGATGCAGTCTTGTTCCACTTACAATCCTCCTACATTTTCTTGCTAATTCTTATCTTTTTCTTTACTCAAGATAAATGCTAGGCTGCCTTTGGATTATAACGCTGGGGACCCTCTGTCTAGAAACACCTTTGTTTCAAACAAAATGCAAAGAGCAACTGTGAAAGTGGCAATGATTAGGAACAGACTCTTGAGAACAGTGGATGTCTTCTTCAGAGCAAGATATTTATTACAAGTAAGTCATTATTTATCTTGCTCTTTTAAGCCTATTTTCAGAATTTTGCAGCCCTGATGAAGGAGCCAACTGTATCAAATAGTGTTGGAATGCATTTAATTGTAATTGTCAGTACTTCTGATTACTCATTTCTTTTAGCATTCTAAAAATGCATTTTTGCCAACACGTTAAGTTTAGTCACCATATTCCTCAGAGTCTGGAAGCTCCATGAAGGGCAGAAGCCACTCTGCTTCTTCTAGGACTGTAAAATTTGGAAGTAAGGTTGAATGAAGATTCCTTGATGCATTCCTTCAATTTAGGGAATTAAAAGGGAAATTTCTAAAAAGCAGTACCAAGTTTTCACTGACTGGACTATGGCAGGCAGTATTAACAAAGAAGCAGCAAAGAGAATGGAAACACCAGCTTGGGAAAAAATTCTGTATGCTTATCAATCAAAGAGGGGACCTTTGGCAGTTTTAGCACTATACAGGTACTTGCCAAGTAAGATTCATACTAGATGATAAAACACCAGCTAAAGATTGGAACTGGAGGAAGTGGTTATTGGGAAGTAGAGTAACTTTTCCCTCCCACCCTCTTTTCTAAAGAGAGTTATCCTCTCCATCTCATATTTGTGCAACAATTTTAAGGAATGGGAGATCCAAACACAAGCCTCCATCATCTTGTTTAATTTGGCCTTCAGAAAAAAAAAAGAACTTTTATTTGAGGAGATTCTAAGAAATGTCTAAATGTTATCATAAATTAAGCTGTATATCAGAACAAGCTAGTCTCAAATAACCACCACACTTTGTGGAAGAGGTAACCACAAATACGAGTAAGGGTGCAGTGCAGTGGGGATCACCAGAACCCTCTGAACTTGGAGGATTAAAGGCATCCCATACAGAGCTCCATGAATTCTGCAAAGTAACCGGATGTTTGATTTTGGATGTCTAATTGCAGTGTTTAGGAGTGGGAGGGAAGAAACTGTGGATACATTGAATCCTGATGTCAACCTGTTCCCTGCCCTGCCCTCTTCCCCAAACACTAAACCCTTCTCCAAGCTGTTCTTTCAACTTTCAGAAGCAGCCAGCATGGTTCTTTTCATGCTGGCCAAGAGGAAGGGCAGGGGGAAGGATCCAATCACAGAACTCCAGATCTTTTCTGGAGCTCTTCTCTAACCTTGGATCTGGGAATCTGAAAAATTCTATGGCCCTCTAAATGGTGTTGAGTGGCCACAGGATTCCTCTCATTTTAATAGCAAGTCAAGCACACTATTCTCAGTTGCATACAATTTATAAAAATACTGTTATGTATTCTCCAGTTCTTTTAACAGCAAGAAATTCAGACTGTGTATTAAATGGTAGACTGTATCAGACTGTATGTGATGCAGACACTATTGAAGACTCATGGTGTCATTGTATACTGGCTTTGTTTAGAAGTATATACATGAGGCATTGCAGAAGAAACACAGAGGACGTGAGGCAATAAAGCTATTCATTTTGCACCAGTTACCTAAAGTGGCCAACTGCACTCCAGTGACAATTAACTAATTGCCTCTAATATTCCTGCTGAAGACTATGTTCTTTCTCTCTCTCATTCACATGCACACACATGGGGGGAGAGCACACATGAGTGTGCTTATCCTGTAAATAAATGGCTCATTCAGAAAGTTATAATTAGTTATTAGCTCTCATTCAGAAGATTTCACAGATCACCCCTGATTATTACCCAGCAATCAGATTTTAAAAGGATGTTAAGCCAGTTGCCATTATATCATACTCTTCTCAGAAAGCTTTGCCTTTCATGACAAGCTGGCTTGAAAGCTGATGGTAGGAAGTCTTCCTTGGGATAGTCAAATACAATAATAAACATTTAAAATATGAAAATGGCTATTTATATATTGAAAAAACATTGTACTACTGTTTAGCTATTACTAGTAAATGTTTTAGCCTGTAGGAAAACAAAGCCCAACCCCACCAGGCTGTTGCAGCAATAAAATTAAAGAGGAAGTGACTGAGTCTGAATGATTACTGTGAGCCTGGGGTGCTTTGGAAGCATACACCTTATCAGATATGGATGACATGGGATAAACAGGAAAAATCATGTAGGGTGCAGCCAGCTTGCATGGGATAAGGGAGCTGAAACCACTGTGGCTCCTTTTCCCTGATGACCATGCCAAGCTAGCCAATATTGACTCCTTTCAAAAAGCCACTCATATGGGCTCCAGTACATGTTTAACTTCATGAAAGCAAGCATTTTTGCATCTGTTTCTGTTGTGGTTCACATAGTTGCATTTCTGACTCTTCATAGACTCTCTCTACCCCACCCCATACTTAGCTGTAATGGTAGGTGCATTGACTGGTGAGGGTAGGTGAAAATAGGCTGCCCCCGGACACCTTGCTTAGCACTCCATGAAGTGCTCTACCCCGCCGCCCAACATATTTAGAACCACAACTTTTTGGCAGCTGGAAGCACTTCAAAGAAAAGTGAGGACATCTGGTGGCTGCCATCTTTATTTTCCATGAATACATCCGGGCTACATTCTTAAAAGCAATGATGCTAGTTCCATGCAAGCTGCTGTCTTGTAAGCTTTTGCTGGAGCTAAGAAGAACACCAGGGGGCTGGGAAGAGTAGTTGGGCTCTAGGAGGGGCAGAGGCAGGCCATGGGGGGGGGTCAGGAAAGTCAGCAGGATGTTAGCGGGTATCATGAGGGGCTTAAGGGAGAGGCAGAAAACTAGCAGGGGCTCAGGAAGGTTGCGGAGCAGACCTGAGGGGTACAGGATGATTGTGTGCTTACATATCTGAATGAACTGGTTCAAAGGAGTTCTTTAATGTGTTAGGATTCAGGCTCCTGCACTTACCACCTCTTATACTCAGTCTTCTGGGCAATTATTAGCCTTTTGTGACTAGCCATAGCTTCCCAGAACAGGTTCTTAAATGGCCAAGCTTGTCCACAGGTACATTAATCCCTATCCTGCTCCTTTATAAAAGGATTCTAATAACTTCTTAAATGCCTAATTCGTTAAAGGAGCTTTGTCCATTAAGCTTACTGCTACCTTAGATCTTGGTTTACTACCACATGTACTTTTAAGTTTATTCTATGGTTCTTGCTTGTGTTACTGAGTGAAAATATCTATTGCCAGTGTAGTTCTACTCATGTAGTACCTTATTTAAAAATTTCTCTTTCCAGTTTTTTACCATAAAAAGTATTCTTCTATCAGTCATAAATTTAGCATATAGCTTTCTATCTATCTATAAATGCCTATTAGGTTGCAAAACAAAAGGTATCTCAGAGGTACGGAAAATCCTTAAAAATATTTAAACTGATTTTTCAAATTTAACTAAAAATATATCACAAATCTTGTAAATGGATTGATAATTACACAGTCTTTATTACAAATCACAACTGTGCAAGAATTAGTTTTGAGTAGTCCAGAGAACTGTAATCCATGTAATAAAACAATGTAATCCATTCATTATAATGTTCTTCTCATGGTTTCCCCTTAGTTGTATCAGTTAATTAACTTATGGTCACATGCATTTTTTGAGACTGAAAAAAATTTCAACACAAACCATCCAGAATCTTTGTTTAAAACAATAGTTAATTGTTAATGTATACCCAAGGAAAAAAATCAAATCACTTTTCCACAGAAACACAGCAGAAAACAAGTAGATCCCAAAACCAGCACACACCCCTGAAAGGCACTGCTGCACTCCTGTGGAAGAATTTTTAGTTTCCCTCGCAAAGCAGGTCTTTAAAAAAAAAAAAAAATAGCCACCATCGACAATGCAAAAAGATAAGATGTGCAGCAAGCAAACAATTAGCATATATGTGCAAATTCCATTATCAGCAATTAGAAATTTTCTTTTATTGCCTGAAAATAACTGGAGCAGAACCCAAAGCATAATGGAAACATGGAAGAACAAAGGAGTGATACTGAGAAAATCTACTGGTTCCCATTTATAATTATACCTATAGCACAACAATTGATTCAAATTTCCAGGGCCACTTTTTAAACAAGTAAATTTACTTGAAACTATGTTCAATATTTATTGAAACTATGCTCAGTTAGTGGAATTTTTAGTTAATTAAGCTTTATCTAAGATCAGTATTGGCTTAAGTCATATATTACCCTCATATGGTATTTTGAAGAAAAAGTGTCTTATTTGCTACTTTAAAAACACCTGTAGCAGGTTAATATTATCAAGGTATAGCAGCCCAGTATCTATTCCTTCTGTCTCAGGTTTTCATAAAGAACAGGAACAAATTTTCATAAACCCTTCCTAAAACTTGTAACAGGTCTCAAACAGACAAAAGTGAATTAATGTCAAGAATTTTAACAGACTAGTATAGAGGTAAGAGGCTGGAGGAATACTTAGTGGCAGGAGGCCTTTATATCAGCAAAACTGAATACGTCATTGCTGGCAAAACTGTAGACTATGATTACACTATCACAGTGTTAGGCTTAGTTAATGTTCGCTATTACTTACAGTTCCTGGACAGCAATTAAGAAAATCATTGTATGTTATAGTTCTTATATATAGGCAATAACTGGAGGTAAGTAATGGGGGAGAAGAAAACAATTTAGCTTTTAACTAATGACAGAAAATATAAAAATATTTAGGATATGAACAAGAAAACGCAATTAATCATGTGAAGATGTTTGCCCTCATTATCAACATTCCATTGTAACATTTCAACTCTTGTGCTAGTACAGCAACAAAAATACCCTATGGTATAACAACACCAACAACAGAAAAATTGCTGAAAATAGCTCCATCCGCTCTCCAGGACAGCAATATTCTTCCCAGATGCTTGCTGTGTTTCTATGATTACTTGGAGCAGGGGGAAAGACTTTGTACTAAAACATAGGATGATGCGCTTTTCTTCTTTTTGTTGGTTTAAATAAAAATCAATTTAAAATGAAGTCAACCTTGGGGAAAAGAAAATTTGCTGTTGAACGGAATACAGAGTTCACTTTTATTAACATTGAGACCACCAGATGCAGCTTCCCCCCTCCCCCTTGCAGATGATATGAGGAAATTAGAGGCTTCAAAGGTTCACTTGACAAGACTCCTCAACAGCATTTTGAAACAGAGTGTCCTCATCCAGCTGAAGGTTCTGAACAAACAAAACAAGGTTGGATTAGAAACAAGCTTTCAAGTCAGACTTACTCCACTCCAACTGAGTGCAATATATACTGTGCAATACCGTGAAGAGAACCTAAGGAAAACAAATGTGTAAGACTAGCTTTTGTTAAAATTATTCAAGTGACCATGTAGAAAAGAAGACTGACATTCTGCTTATTGATATGACAATAGCTGTGAGATTGTGTATTACTAAAAACTAGAAAACTAAAAATGATTATAAGGAATGGTTGTAGAAACTTTGACAAATTATAATTATGAGTAAGGTGACTGCTATGATTTATTTCTGATCAGAAAATTAAAAGGCACTGCAGCTATTTGTGTGGGAATAAGAATTGTTTGTTCACCCTTAAAACCAGCCTAAAATTAATTTTAAAGAAACAAATACAGTTGTTCCATTTTAGAGAAAGTTTACTCAAGAAAATATTAAGCAGCTAATATTGCCTATGTTACAGGATATAATTTAGGGGCAGTTAACTAGCTAAAGCACTTCTTTTAAACAGTTATTTTTCTACAATTATTTTTTTAAAGTATCATTCTATATTCTGTGTTGTGATAAAGATAAAAATACTAAACCAAATGAACTGGGTGCTCAAGTTCCATAAGCATAAGGGGGGAAACTCCCCCAAATATCCACACACTTGTATTCTGCCTTTACTCTAAGGGTCTCAGGGACTGTCCTTTTTCCATTCCTGGTCACTTTACGCACATACCTCTGTTGTTTCCCTTCCTAGAATGTAAGAAAGTAAAAGACTTCTTCAGTTTGAGCTAACCTCCTCCTTGTTGGGGGTTTATATTGTTTGGGATGGAGAGAAACTATTTTTATAATATTTACATTTTGAATGGGTAGTCTCTAGGTACATTCTGCAAATGGACAAACATAGATATTTTGTCTGCTTTTGTTGAATTCTCTGTATAATTATGCCCAAGGACAGTAGCATATCTTGCTATATATAAACTGTACAACAGTATACATTGCATATGTATCCATCATCATGGATCTATTCAAAATTCACATAAGAGAACTGTAATACTTTATCTTGGAATTAAAAAACAGTATGTGGGACTGGAGAATGTAGACTGGAGAATGAAGATTGTTTTGTTCAGACAGCTGATGGTATTTCAAAACAAGAATCACCCTCAGTTGTGTATAGTCAGTCCACAATTGCTTCTGACAAACAGTTTCTATGTTCATTTGTATGCTACCATGTTCACCAGCTCACCTTGCTGTACAAGTGATTTAAGCAATACAACAGTGGAAACAGCTGCCTAGAGAGGTGGTGGGCTCTCCCACACCATTCAAAAAGAAGCTGGACAGCCATCTGAGTAGGATGGTGTAACTTGGTGTCCTGCAATAGCAGGGGGTTGGACTTGATGGCCTTCATGGCCCCTTCCAACTCTTCTATGATTCTAAGCTTTCTTTGTAACATGTAGGTGGTTGAAGCATAGTGAACTAAAAGGGATATATACCCTCTCCCCCACTTCCTGGCTGCTCTGTTGTTACCATCTCTTTCAACTTGGAGCAACTACGAATTGCCTGAGACGGAAAAAGACTGCTCTCTTTTCCAGCAGCAGCAGCAAATGGGCAGGTGACCAAGCAAAGAAAAAGTTACTATGAAAGGAAAGCAAGCACACAGTTTGCCTGAATCTTTACTATTGCTGCTGTGTCCTGCGGGGAAAAAAGCATTGTTTTTAGAAGAGAACTTGAGAGAGATGTGAAGCAACTTCTTCATGTCTCAGGCTAGTGGCTGCCATTTACCAACAGAAAAGGAGGGAGGTGGCACAAAGCAGCAGATCAGCAGGACAGTATGTAACAGTGCTTAATTCACTGTTGTTACAGCTGTATGCATATTAAAACTAAAAGCCAAAGCATCTTCACAGAGTTGGGGGCTTCCTTTTATTTGCAAGGCTGTATATACCAATTTTTGCACATACCTGAATCCATCTGAGAAGTCTACAAAATCTGTTTGACCAAGAGCAACAGTAGGCCAAAAGAAAGGTATGCGGGAAATATAATGACTAAACAATATATTGCAGGAGTAGGCAAACTTCTTCTATGTAGATACATTTGGCAATTTGAGAAACCATCCTGTGTGCCATCACAAAATGGCTTCATGGGGAGCATAGCAACAGGCAAGTAACCTGCTCAGAAGTCTGAATATAAGGCAGAGGTGGGGGATTGGAGCTCCAGCACACTGAACTGTTGCTCTGAACCCAGAATTTCCAGCACTGGCAAAAACTGCTTTCATAGCAATTCCAGTTGCCAGTAAGGAAAATTAAAATAAAAAAGCAGGAAGTGCACTTTGGTTGGTGCCACGGTATCTGGGGATGCACTGCCTCCCACAGGCACTGTGCTGTCTCTCTCTGCTATATGGTCTTTCTCTAACTTTAGTGAGAGTTAAAAACTATTCAACAATCTCTACTATTATTATCAGTTTTAGATTGGTCCACAATCTACCAAGACAGTTGTAGATTTTCAACAGTATTTTGACAACTTAAACTTATAAACTACTGAGCTTCTATAGCTTTTTCTACTAAATTTAATCTGGAATAGATGGAGGTCTAATAGATGGAGGTCTTCCAGAACAGAAAAAAACCCAATATTAACATTTCAAATTTAAAATGCAAAGTTTTTACCATAAAGTCTCCATAATCAAGTTGATGTCTTTGATTTAAATGGCCAACAAAATCTCTTGTAACCTGGTTAGGGTCTCCCCATGGAAGACACACACAAATAGGACAAATCTAAAAGGGAGAGAAGGAGAGAGAAAGAATAAGCGGTTACATATAATCCTGATTTGTTCATTATTAAGAAGAAATACATATGATTTCTCACATGGAAGAACAGGGCAGTTCTTCCTCTCATGTTCATACATCTTAAAATTAAGATAATTTCAAAAAGCAAACCCTTATAGACACTTCAAAACACACAAACTTACTACTGGATCAATTTGATAAAGATGACTGTCATTACAATGATCCAATAAACTCTGTCTTGTGAAGTTACTCTCTTGACATATAGGGCATTTGAATGTAGGCTGCACACTGGAGGAAAAAAAGATAGGGTCACACAGTTGAAAATGAAATTCAGTATGTTCCAAGGACCTTTTCAGAAAGAATTCAAGCACATATGAGTTGGCATAGCATATTAGCCATTGCACATTTAGTCTGTAATCCACACATACTTTCCTGGAAGTAAACTCATTTAACTCAATGGGGCTTTCTTCTGAGTAGACAATGACAACGTTTTACTTCATCTGTATACTGCCCAAAGCGCTCTGGATGGTTAACAACTCATAAAAAACAAAATAAAATATAGTACAGATTCATAGGTATGTTCAGTAAAACTAGATTGCTGCAGACGTAAGTCTCCTAAATGCCATTAATAGACATTAAATAGTTCAACAGTCTTAATCTAGCACTGGAAAGGTAACAGAGTTAGAGCCAGACAGGCCTTACTGTAGTAGTATTCCAGAATCAAGGAGCCACCACTGAGAAGGCTCTCTTTGTTGTTGTCTCCAACTAAGTTTCTCTTGGCAATGGGTCTGAGAGGAAGGCTTCAGATGTTGAATGTAATGTCCAGGTAGATTTTGGGTAAGAAAGGCACTCTGGCAGGTATTGTAGCCCAAAGCCATGTCTATTTTTATAGATTAAGTCCAGTAACTTGAATTAGGCTCAAAAGCAATACAAGTGGGCCAGAATCCCTATCATATGTTCAGAGCAACAGGCCAAAGGTTTTAATCTGGTGATTGAACTTTGCACAAGCTGCAGCTCCTAGACTGTCTTCAAAGGCAGCACCATGTAGAGTACATTGCAGTAATCTATTTTAGTTGTTATCCAGAACATAGATTACTGAAACCTGGCTAGCCCCATACAGCAGCATAGTTGGATCAAAAACCAAAGCTAGAAGGCACTCCCTGACACTGAGGCCACCTGAGTCTCAAATGACAAAGATAACCCCCAAGCTACAACCTGCTCCTTTAAGGGGAATGCCACCATATCTAGAACATTTTAAATACCCTCCTTATGGTCAGAAGAACCACCCACTAAAAATATCTCAGTCTTGTCTGCCTTGAGCTTCAGTTAGCTCTCATCCAGTCCTGTTGCAGCTATGTACCAGTTAGCCTATACTTTTTCATTCACAGCCTCATCTTCTGGAGATGAAAGAGAAAAAGAGCTGCGTGTCATCAGCAAGTTGATGGCGATACATGCTTAACTCCAGATGAATCCACTCAGAAGTTTCATGTAGATGTCAAATAGCATGGGGGACAGAACCGATCCCTGGGCAACTGCATTTGGGAGAATCCATGGAGCCAAGCAACATTCCCCAAGCACCATGTTCTGGATGCAATCATTCAAGCAGGAGTGTGATCACTGCAATACAGTTGACCCCCAGTCCCAACTCAGACAGCCACCCCTGCAGGATACTATGCTCAATTATATCAAAAGACACTAAGCATTAAATTGCACTGTAAGTGTATTTTCTGGATGACTTGAGCAGAAAAGTAGAAGGCTTACTTTCAGTCTATTCTCTCTCTCTCTCTCTCTCTCTCTCTCTCTCTCTCTCTCTCTCTCTCTCTCACACACACACACACACACACACACACACACACACAGAATTCCTTTTAAAAAATCAAGTACAACTGTTGTGGAACTATCTTTTTCACTTCACTAGGGAGCAACCACTAAAACCATCAGCTCCAGCCCCCCTTGCTCAGTGCAGGACTCTAACAGATGGCCATTCAGCTGCACCTTGAATCTCCCTAAAGTGGGATGCTTTGTGTAGGATTTGACTTTTAAAAGACAACAAATAAGAGAGAGTCTTCTGGGAATGTGGTTAATTCACTGTGCATTGTTAGGGACAGTTCTGTTTTATAGATAGTTAAGGCATCTAAATGTATCCAGAAAAGTGGGGCTGCAGAAGAATATCATAACCTGCAGTTTCCCCTCTCAGTCACAGTGATGAGCAGCACAAGATCTTCACCTCCCACACAGGTAAAGCAGTAAGGCTTATACTCCCAACACTCTTGTTGTCATAAACCTCTCCACCTACCCAAGCCTCATCTTTATATAGTCAAATGGAAAAGTTCAAACTGTACTCTAAAATGTGAATATTCTAATTATTATACATTCAAAACAATTTGTCCAACTTTGAGAGCAAATATATCAGGTTAGTAGCATTAGTTGGCCAAATGTCAACAAAATTCAGATAAAAAAAATCTGAGAAACCAAAGGTTAAGGAAGAACTTTTTCATCCATTTGCAACCATTTTTGCACACTCAAAACACACGCTTCAGATTCTCTGGTCAGCAATAAAGTTCCACAATAGATATATACTCTAATGTTACCCTAAGTCTCAATAATCTGGGACAAATGCACTTAATATTTATTTAATACTTCAGACCTAGTATTTAGATTTTAATAAAGTACACCCCTCATTTGTGATTTCCAAATTATTTTGCTGTTCCCTCCCCAAATCTAAATAGGTATTGATTTCAAAAGTTATCCCTACCTTGTTGCTTCTTCAGGAACATGTAGATTAGAATTTTCTCCAATTTCTGAAGTAGAAGAATCACTCCTAAAACTTCATTAGAAGGGTGACAATTAATTTAAAGTGAAATACAGAAAGAGTTGCAATGCTAAGCAGTAGGATAAACATGCAAATCCTACTGATACTAGAAGGACTTGCTTTCAAATCAGTGTTGAGGTTTGGGCTATAGATATTATCTACCTTTGATGGAAAAAAATACTTTGGAGGAGCACTGAATAAAGGATCTGAATAAGTCCCCGCAATACTTGCAGTGACTGGAAAGGGGTTAAAATCAATGCATAGAAAGGAACATCCCAGCCCCGCTTCCATTTGTCACCGGCAACAGTTGTTCTGGAGGGCATTCGTCTGACAAGGAGAGTAGTCTGCATCTACAGAGGCTCACTACATGAACCAGAATGTGGGTTTTTAGCATTCTGGCTCACATGAAAGGTTTCCATGGATACATGAAGTTCTCCTCTTTGGACTGTTGCTCTCCAAGAGTAGAGGGTGACAAATGCAGAAAAGGAGAGGGGTGGAGCTGGAGTGCTTCTTCTCCTCACACATTAACTTCAGTCTTTTCTGGATGCCTGAAAAGAACTCACTTCATGCATCATACAAGTCTACAGGTCAGGTCAGGTCATGCAGCTGTCCTCTGCATATAGTTTCCATATGCTACATTTACAGGAATCACTGCAGCCACAGCCATATTATTCCAGCGCTATCCAAGAAAGAATTTATTTGGAGTCATCATGAAATGCACAAAATGAAGTAAAATAAGATATATACTTGACTCATCACATTATAATCACATGTGAAGACATTCTAACCTACACTGTTACATATTTCCCCCCACATCAAATCTAAAGCAGCATACACTAGTTTAACATCAATTTAAACATTAATTAACATTTCTAGTTCTACCTGAAGTATGAATTACCTGTTTCCTGTTGAATCCTGAGAGATGTCTAAGTTTGGAATTACAGAAGACACACCATATTCATCTTGATACTTCTTACATGATTTATAATGCTGTCTCATACGAGATAATTTAATCTGCAAATAAAGTTGTCTCTCATTTAAATTTTAAAAGGCAATGTTAAAAGGCAAACTATATCCTTGATTAGTTCAAGGATCACCAATGAGGTATCCATAAGCACTTTGAATGGCACCCACAAAGCGATTTCCAACCTGGTGCCCAAAGGCAGCCAACGTTTTTTAAAAATCCCAATTTTTTGAACATAAATACATTTGTATGAAATGCATACAGCTTTCTAGCAATCACACAGAGGCTTTAATAATAGTAGACCAAATATCCAACAAGTATCCTTTTTTAGGTTCCATGTATTTATCACTGGCTTAAAAGCTGAAAGCAATGTAAGGTTCCCAAGTCACTGTGTTACAGGAGGAGAATGCTTGTCCTTCCAAAGTTGTATGATCAACTCTTAGTTCTCAAAGGGGTGCAGAGAATCTATTTATGTTGGCCATTTGTTGATGTTCATTAATCAGGTAAATAATATACTAAATATTTAGGATTTTATTGTTTTAATGGATATGAATTTGATTATCGTTGTAAGCCGCTTAGAGTTAGCAGCATACAAGTATAAAAATAAATAAATAAATAAATATCAAATGCTGTTCTAGTACAAAGTTTATCTGTATAATAACATTTGCTCAGAAGAGACAGGTACTGGACATTGCCAATACATGACTGGAAAAAGTATTAGCAGTATTCTACCACTAGATGATGCCCATAGCAGTTTCTCAAATTCTCAAGTTCACGGGTTCAGAAAGATTGGGGAACTCTGAGCTAATTCATGCAACATTCTACAGAACCCTTTTTATTTGCATCTCTAGACCAACAACCTACCTAGGCAGTAACATATAAAGTGTTCTCATGTTTTTTTGTTGTACTGAGTCCAATACAAGGGCTAAACAACTTTGCTGGTGCCATCCAGCAAAAGTCTACAGTACTACCTGGTTTAAACTTCAGCAACACTTTGGAGGGGATGACACTGATTGGCCATCTTTAAAAAATTGGTTTTCAATTCTGAATATGTGAAATAATTTCATAATTTTTAAATGGGTCTCAGTTTAGCACACCTGCAGAAGTATGCAATTCCACAGGTCCAAAACTGGAAAGCCTCACCTGGGCAGCTGGTATGAACTCTTGGCACTGACCCAGAGAGGATCCAAATGAGCAGGGGAATTGATTTGCTTTCCCCTGACAGCTGACAAAAGGTGAGCTGTCAAGTCGGAGCAAAGCCATGAGTGATCTTTGCTTGTGGCCAGCACATTAGCCTCTTTGCTGCAAGATACTCAAGGTTCTGAATCTCCTTCCCACAAGTCCCAGTGCTCCTAATTTTTCCACCCATATTTGCTTGGGAAGGTAGGTGCTTGGGAAAATAGAAAAGTACGCCCTCCTTTTTTGATCACACTTGCTTTTAATAGCTGTTCATATATATACTTTTTTGTCCACATTGACTTGACAGCTGTCAGGAGAAAGCAAAATAAAATTCCAAACATTTGGAACACCTCTGGATCAAGTTGAGTGTTTGTACTTGCATACCTCCACAGTTGCACAAGTCTTACTAAATTAAAAACACAAAAATAAAAACCCAGGTTTTTTTCTTTTTAAAGAAAAAGATGCTCAACCACTGACTGCCCCTGCAGTGTGCTGACTGGCACTTTGAAGGGGGTTTCACTGGCTGCCAATTTGGAAATAACTGTTTGCAATCTCTGAAAAACAAAGAAGATAAAGAGGGAAAAAGCCATGGTGAGCAAAAAGAGGCTTGTGATGGTGAGCAGCAGGCCAATTATGGCCCTTGTGAGGTGACCATCACTGGCAGTGGCCAGAACAAGTTTGGCAAGAATGTTAAGGGTTCTTGCCAAACTGTTAATTAGCTGCTTTTCCCAGTATATGCAATGTAACTAGCTACCCAGGTGCACACAATGTGACAACCCATCATGGGTCCAATAAGTCCTACAACAGGCTATTAGTGGGCAATGTGGTTTGGTGCCCTCAGATAAACTGTTCTGTTGGAAACAGTCTGGGTTTGCATGATAGGACACCCCACTGCCAACTATGGGCTGCTATATATGTTAAACCAGTCACTGTGCTGCAATTCTGTTTTTTTTTTCCTCATTCTGTGTAATGAAGAAAGACAAAACAAGTAGAAGAAACATACTGGAGGGTTACAAGTAGAAGATGACAATAGCTACACACACACACACCAGTAAAATCCCACAAATGAAACAGAGATGGCACCCAAAGAGCCTCATCCGTAAGCATCCCTAGCTTGCTTAGTATAGACCAGGGGTCGGCAACCCGCGGCTCTGGAGCCGCATGTGGCTCTTGAATCCCCCTGCTGCGGCTCCATCGCTCACAGCCCCCGATCTGCGACCCGCGCCGGCACGGGACAGCCCCCGATCTGTTTCATAAATGCAACACACTATAGTTTTGTTATACATAGCATAAATGTAAAAAATGATAAATGCAGTGTTATTTTCTTTTTCGAGGTGAAAAGAGTTTTGCGGCTCCCAGTGTTTTCTTTTCTGTGGGAAACGGGTCCAAATGGCTCTTTGAGTGTTAAAGGTTGCCGACCCCTGGTACAGACCCACTGAAATTAGTGGAGCAGTTGTCTCACTGATTTCTATGGTCCTACTTTAAACACAACAAAGTCTGGATCCAATCCTTTATCAGCGAAGAAGCTTCAGTAAAGTCCTTTAAACAAGTACTTTCAATACCACTACCATTTTTAGTTCATGAGACTGTATCCACATATCTTTTCCTTGATGAACGACAGTGTGGAAAGGCAATATTATCAGTACTCACATTTGTCTGTGAGATTCTGCCCTTTCTCAGGTGTCTTCATAATGCAAAACTCTGGTAGCAGACAAAGATGCACCACCAGCTACCCAAAAGATGGTATTCAGCACAAATTATTATGCATCCATACTCAGATGTAAGTGCCAGACTGCGTTTGGTGAGGCTTACTCCTATGTAAGTCTGCATAAGAATGCAGTCTTTACCCACTTTTAAGATTATTTAAAATCTACTGTACCTGTTTGTCACAGCATCTGCAGCTCCCCATCAACTTTTTCATGTTGTTTTCAACATCTAAGGCTCTGTTGGGACGTGCTTTCTCTTTTCTGGTTACAATGCCTCGGCATAATGGGCAATGTGTTCCACCCTCTTTCATAGCCAATAGGAAACATTTCCTGCAAAACCTGAACCCAAATATAAATTGGCATATAAAAATAATATTCTGTTTTATCAGCAATACTCCTATTACAGTATGTTTCATTAAAGTCATTCTGTCATAATGCATAGATGATACCATATTATATAGGCTGGCAAAAATCCCAGGGGACTGCAAAAAGCACCAAAGAGATCTCTCTAAATTGAATGAAAACTTAAAATTAGATGCAAGCCTTTAATTTGTTGTAACAACAGTATCATCGACAGTACATATCTTGTTGCACTAGAACTAGAAAACATGTACAGTGGTAAGGGAGGAAAAGACCTGAGAGTTTTCTTTCTCTCTCCTTCTCTGTCTTGTCTTTCTTTCTGCCCCTTCCTCCCAGAATCCTATTTCAGTGAGGGAACCATAAAAGAGGGTGAGGGGAACATGGGGGCAATCCTGACCTCTACACTCCTCCATTGGATGTGTGCTATCTTCTGAATTTGGAAGCTGCTCTAAACACTACAAATCAAATTTGTAAAACGTTATCTCATTTCCAACAATAATTAACTGGAACAAATGAATTATCTGAAGGTATCAATACCTACAGAAGGTACCTGGGAAATCTTACATGTTCACATATTCATTGTGTGTGACAATTGAAATCAAGAAGTCTTAGCAGATACAGTTTAACAAGTACAAACTCTATGGAGGGAGTATGCAATAGTTATTCAGGAAAAAGTACCTTGTATCTGTATTAGTCACATGCCTAGAAATGGATTGGAGTACTTACAAGATTACAAATCTTGTTTAGCATCTCTTAAATAATTTTTTTATCAATGAAAGTGGAGTTAAAAAAGAAAACATTCTCAAAATAAATGTTCAAATCCTTACTGAAAAATATCTAGCAGTATATTGCTACAGTAGAATTGTAAACATAATAATTGTAAACAGAAAAGTGGGCCAGAGACACAGATACCTACACATGATGACAAATGGAAATCCTCACAGGTGTTTTGAATACATCTTGACAAACAGGACAGTAATAGTCATCTTCATTGAAACAAATTGTGGCAGGTTCCTCATTCATGGCAGCAAATTGTGATATTCCTAAAAGTAATTGGAAAAAAGCTAGATATAATCACATTACGTGGTAGAAAAAACATAGGCCAAGGCATATCCCTTTCATTTGCCTTGTATCTTGAATCTTTTGCTTTGGAAAGGCTTCCCCAGGATTTTAGATATCCCAATAGTGAGCATAATGAGGATGATTACATTCTATTTATATCCTACCTTTTCTCCTCCTTCAAGGACCTCAAAGTGGCTTGGTTTAATGCTAAGATTTGTGACATCAGATAGAAACAATGCTGCCTGATGTTCTCTTTAGCTCAGAAAAGGCAACCTGGTACCTTCCAGATGACTTGGACTACAACTTCTAACAACTGCTCCTATTATTTCATGTTGGCTGAGGCTGAAGAGGGTTGTAGTCTGGAAGATACCAGGTTCCCTACTCCTGCTGCAGCACATCTTGTTTGAGATTAGATATATATTCCAACTTTCTTCCTCTTGCAAAGAAGTCTAGACAGTTGTTATGGTCCTTTTCCTCATTTTATCCTCCTAACAACTTGTGAGGTAGATTAGGTTGAAAGACAATGACTCTAATCCAAAGTCACCCAGTGGGCTTTATGGGAATTAGACAGTTTTCTTGAGTCCCAGACCAACACCCTAACCACGTCACTACTTTGGATTAAGAACCACATGATGTTCCATTGATGTGGAATGAAGTCTGAAAGAACTTCTGATGGTGGCAAAGGTAATTCTGTAGCATGACACTGGATTGTTTTGCCCCTACTCTGGTTTGGCAAAGGATTATTAAACCTAATGGGCTGGGGGTGCTTCCAGACTAGACTTTGATCAAACCACTGCCATATCTTGTTCAAACAATTTTGTTTTCAACTCATAAACATCCTGTTATTGTTCTAGTAGTGATGGAGTTCTCCATCTAGGACCACCATGGGTTATTTCTCTGTAAGGTCTCCAGCCCCTTGAGATCTGCAATTGAATCCTTTGCTCATGTTTGTCCAGATATGAATGTGCAGTTATGTTCCATCAGCCACAAGTATAAAACACTTACCTTCTGAGGTTCACCTGTCCCATTGCCATTCTTAAAAGACTGCTGGTCAGTTTCACTAGTCTTGAATGTTAGGCATTTTGGGCAGCTATGGACATAAAGCTCATGGAACAGAATAATGCAACCTTGAGTAAAGACACATAGGTTTGTACTATTAAGGATGAGACTCTGGCTGCTTTTTTCTTTTTTGGTTAAATGGAAGTTTCTGTTAAGTATTTCAGTTTCTTTGCATTGTTAACAGCCTGATGCGATACAA
Source organism: Varanus komodoensis (assembly GCF_004798865.1). Lineage (NCBI taxonomy): Eukaryota > Metazoa > Chordata > Lepidosauria > Squamata > Varanidae > Varanus > Varanus komodoensis. Next base: position 21,721,318 of record NW_025335438.1, read on the forward strand.
TCCTACTTCACTCAGAAGCAAGTAGCACTGTGCTACTTAAGTCCTACTCCCAGTCTAGAATCGTAATCTACGAGATTTTAATTGGAGTTGTTCTGGAAGCTGCTTTGCAAACGTAAGTCGAAAAGCTGCTTACAAACTGAAACCCCGTCGCGATATGGTCGGTGCAAGAGTAAAGAAAGTTAAGTGCAACTGCCCGTGCAGCTCACAGAACAGCATTCCCCAACCTGGCGCCCTCGATGTTTGGGACTTCAACTCCCATCAACCTTAGCCAACATGACCAGCAGTCATAATTGGTGGAAGCTGCGGTCCAAAACCTCTCGAGGGCACCAGGTTGGGGGAGGCTTCTAGAGAGAGAAGCGATAGTCACAGGAGCATAAGCGGGGGCAGGAGCGGGCCGCCTCGCGTCAAGCCTCAACTCCCGTTTCACGCCATGGGGGTCTCCCGGGCACGGCGGACCTCGCCCGGAAATTTGCCCGCCCTTCACCTCGAGGGGCCGCCACGAGGCATAACCTCTACCTGTGGGGAGAACGGGAAGGTCGATCACAGGCCTCGGGACAGTGCCGGGATCTTCAGGACGCCCAGAGGCCAAGCCGTTCACACCACCACCGCGCTCCATTGCTCTTGGGCCGCCGCCGCTATAGCGGCGGCCTCCTCCCAACAGGCGGGCCTGGGTTGTCATGGCAACAGTCCCGCCTCCCAACCGGCGGGAATTGTTATTGAACAAGGGTACTTGTTGTCGCTGGCTGCAGCCCGCCCGTAGCCCGCTGGGCGGCGACGTGAAAGGCGCTTTTCCTCCCCTGCGGCTGGTGCAAGCTCGCGGAAGGCTTGAGCGGGGCATTCCTCTTTAGCTAGGGCTTACATTTTAGGAGTCCAGCCTCAATGATTGCAGTTCTCTTTCTTCCTTTGGTAGAAACATCCAAGAACTGGAGGCTGCACAGCTCCCGCCAAGGCAGGATTTTTGGATGTTCTGCAAAATTGAAATTGACAAGCACATGTGCACACACCTGTTCGTTCTCTGACAGTTTCGCTGTTCCGTTATTATTAATAATTATGATTATTTAAAATCAGGATTGCGTACGACCTGGTGTTATGGACAGGTATTTGGGAGTAAACACTATTAAATTGCGGCGAGATGACTGCACTATAAACCCTCTAGACATCCAAATTTGAGAGATACTTAAACACAAAAACATTCTAGCGGTCAGCATACAAGAATAAAGAAAAGCATAAATAAGCAGATCTCTGACTCTTTCTTCAAACCCTGTTTATCTTAGATGTAGCCTTTTAGCGCACAATTCTCTTTATTTACTAAGGGCAAGGTACTCCGCGAGAGATCGCTGTTAAGATTGATCATAATTAAAGCGTTTGTATTTTTAATTGCTTTACAAGTGTTTTGAGACAAGCTGCTTTATTATTAAAAGAGGGGCATAAATATTAAAAATAAAATAAAGGTCCCAAGAAGTTGACAGTTGCTGAATTTTGCAGCTATTTGCTCTGGTGTTATTGCCTGCTCACCTTTCAAACAAGTTTCTGTACCTTTAACTTAGGTGAAAATAGATTTAACAACCGATTATCTGCCTGTTATGCAGCTGCTAAAGAAACAAGAGCCCAAATCAAATAATATGACAAGCCTAGGTACCGATAGCCTTAGAAAACCCACCTCCCTAAGTATATGTATATTCCATCAAACTACATCCTCCCATAGTTACCTGGAAGGCTTAAAGAGGGGTTGGGCTTAGCAGAGGGGGAACAGGTACTCTGAAAAGCCAACTGTATCTACTGAGGATAAGTTCTGTTGCCATCTTTCCCATACTTCCTTGGCATGGCATGGGGCATTGTGCCTGCCTCATCAAAGGCTGTTTGCATGATACAACAAAATGGTGAAACTTGAGGGATGACATTGACCAGGGCTGGAAGTGGGGAAAGAAAAATTGATAAGGAAAAACACATAAAGAAACTGCTGATCAAATCCTGTCAGGTTTTGAGAGGCATTGCCCCATGTGCAAGACACCTTGAAATAGCAGCTCTGGCAAGTTACCTGGCAGCAGCTAGGCCATGAATGATTTCATTCAGGGTCCAGCTTTCTCAGGAAGGATCATAGATGCCACATCAACCAAAGGTAGGAAAAGGTGCTTCCAGCTAATAAACTCACTTGTGCATCCAAAAGAAATGTGGACAAAGGAGCACCCACCAACATGTGCAGCCAGATTGTGGGCCTGTCAACTCAGAAGTAAATCTCATTGAGTTGAATGGTCCTGTTAAGCAGAATACATCCAAGTTAACATGCATTGAATTGCAGCCTTAGGTCTAATCAGATTGTCTGGGGCACATATTCTAACAGACAATCTGATTAATATGAAATTCTGCAAATGATCAAAATAATTTCTGCACTGAGCTGGAGGTTGGAGTTGATAACCTAAATGGCATGGTCTAACTCTTATGATTCATTATATCCTCCATAACAGTGACCATCCATCTCACAAAGAGTCACCTATGAAACGTATTTCTGGGGTTTGGATGTTGCCCCTTCATTCATTCTTACTAGCTTTGGATTGGAATCGGATGTTTTAAAGTACTTGGTCTGTCAGCTCAAAATATAAAGCTTGTCATAAGTAAGTCAAAGTTCCACATATAACAAAGAAGAAGAATGTTGTTGGGTTTTTAAATGGGACAGCATTAAGGTTGCAGTACTATGTATATGGGACTGTTTTTGAGCTGCGATGTGTAGGGTGGCAGTGAGGGTACATATCTGGTTTGCAGAATACATGTGATGATGGTTGTGAAATTGTTGGTTTCTAGTCACTTACTATTAATTTATGTTTACACAACACAAAGCTTTCTTTCGCTTTTCCCCTTCCCTCCCGGTTTTCCTTAACATCTAGCAAATGAAGAGTTCTGGAGAATTCAAAAGCTTAGTAACTACATGTGACATTTGACTTCAATTCTACATCCACTGACCAGGAAGTAAGGGCCACTGAATTCAGTGGAACTTACTTCAGAGCAAACAGCAATAACTACTGTTTGCATTTGTTTTCCTAATAGATCAATATGTATATTCAATTTTTTAATGTGCTGGGAAGGATCTGTAGGAGAAAAGTTGAGAATGTGAAAAAGTTACATGTTCTCTAAGTGCTAGGTGATACTATACATACTGGCTTCTATGTCTTAGTGCAACACCTAGCCTTTCTAATACATACCATCTGTTTTTCTATTCTCTGTGCATTTCAGTTAATACTAGACAGATTGTAGTAACTGCTAGCTTTTATAATTAAAAGAAATGAGGAAGGAACTGTTAGTATTTCTTTGCCCTTCTACAGTCCTCAGCAAAAAATGAAATCTTTATTATATATAGCCAGAACTAGTCTGCCTATTACCTCCTACACTTCCTTTAAAAGCCATCACAAGGTATAGATTCTTTAAAATTTTTACTCAGTTTTAAGTTCCACTGAGTCCAGTGAGACTTAATCTCTGGTGTGTTTAGCATGGAATCCTAACTTTAAAGAATAGTGGATCTGCTATCTTTCAATATCTAATAATCTATTATTCTTCCTTATCTGCCTCCATCCCAGGAATTAAAAGATAATAGCCAGCTAGTTACCACAGAGTCTTATTTATGTCTAGTCAGAAATAAGTCTTGGTGAGTTTAGTGTTATTTAAGTAACAGGTAATGGGATAGCCTGAGAAAAGATTTGACACTGCTGGCAATTGTTTCCTTTAAGTACTACCAAAAACTTTCTTACAATGCCACACCAACAACTTATCCAATAGACTCACTTCCATATTAATGAAAAGTCTGTTGAAATTAGGGGAAACACTTATAGCTTATGCAAACTAAGGTAGACTTTGATTAAATAGCATTTCACATTTTAAGAAAACAAAGATTGCCATAGCTGATCCCATTAATTATGAATATACTTCAAACAAAGTTTAAGGTAGACAACGTTTGAAACCTGTGTTGGATATGGTACTTTCAGTGCCTTAAATCTGATTGTATGTGGTTGCAACTCAGCACATGAGTTTCACTAACATGCAATACACATATTTGCACAGTTCATCTTTTAATGGACATATGAACTGTATACATGTATTGCTGTTGTGCCTGATTGTTTGTCCTTGATTGTTATGTTGTTGTTTTATTGTATTTTAGGTCTATACTGTTTGTGCTGTTTTATGACTATTTTAAGAATTGTTTTTATGATTTTAATATCTGTAAACCACCCAGAAAGCCCTGTGGGCTATGGGGTGGAATATAAATGTAATAAATAAAATAAAGTGCCAAAGTACTTGTGGAGTTATTATAGATGAATTTACAGGTAATATGGTGTTCCTGAAATGATGAATCTTAAACCTACCTTTGTCCTTTGGCATCATGCCAGCAAAAATCCAGGTGGTAAAAAGGTACAACTTTTAAAAAAATTGGAAAAATTCCTTAAAATAAATATTATTTTCAACAAAATCTTAATAAGAGAACACAGAATGCATACATTTGCACTGTAGAATTTGAAATGAACCTTGCTCACCATGATAGGGGTTTATTTGAATACTGATGACTTTCAGGTTACTCTCCATTGCACTGCTTTGTAGGATACAAAAACATGTGTTATGCTGGGACTTGGAATGTAACAACCATTGGTGCTGCTAGACTAGCAACAATAATCCTCAGTTTCTAGCGTAGCACTGCTGTGATGCAGAAAGGAACTTCATGGGGCAAGAGAAAACTCTCTCATTGCCTTGTGCCTGTCATGTCAAAGGGCCAGATATGGCCTTCAGATGTCATGGCCTCCCAGGCTGTTTTTAGGGAGTAATTTAGAGCCTGAATTCTGTGCGCAATCATTGACAAATTAAACATTTAAACATTGCTTTGCTTTTCAAATGACATATTCTTGGATGTGGATGGCTTATTTTTCCATCACCTTTCATCAGAGAATGACAACTGTTCAGAATTGTAGGTATTTTGTATAGGTTAAACTGGATGCTGTTTTAGATGTAGCCTCTTAGATTACACTGTAAGACATATTGGGAAGTATGGCTTATAAGAGATATATTTACACAAATATGGATTGATTTCATACCTTTGTCAACTATTCTGAAGGGGTTAATAGGAAAAAGGTTTAATTCATGTTTAATAACAATCACATGGGGTTTAGGTCCTAAGTAATTGGACATTTTTTCAGAATAAAATGCAGTACACCCAAAACCAAGTATCCGATAACCATAAAGATGAAAAATTGCTTGCAGAGAAGCTTGCCCTTAAGTGGAAGCAAAGAAGCTATCATCCTTTATCTCCATGTAATCAAATATCTATGCTATGAAAGAAATTTAATCAGACTTTTTGTTCATTTAATCTGATACTTTACTCTCCCATTATGGTGGTAGTATTCACTGCAACCTGTGAATTACAGTGATTTAGCCATACTTGTCCTGTGTGTGTGAATTGTATAGCGTATACAATTGGATGATAAAGGGAATGCTTTGGAAGACTTAATTATAAATTAGGGGTGACTGTCAATTTAATCTTCTAGCCCCTTGCTGCAAGGACTATATTTTCTATGAATGCGTTTCACCATTTCAAAAATCAGTGTGCAAATTCTTCAGCCCACTAGCTTTGACTATAGGACATAATTTGTTGTTGCTGTTGTTAGGCACGAAGTTGTGTTCGACCCATCGCAACCCCAAGGACAACATTCCTCCAGGCCTTCCTGTCCTCCACCATCCCTTGGAGTCCACTTAAACTCACACCAACTTCAGTGACTCCATCTAGCCACCTCATCCTCTGCTGTCCCCTTCTTCTTTTGCCATCCATTGTTCTCAGCATTAGGCTCTTCTCCAGGGAGTCCTTCCTTCTCATTAGGTGACCAAAGTATTTGAGTTTCATCTTCAGGATCTGGCCTTCTAAAGAGTAGTCAGGGTTGATCTCCTCTAAGACTGACCAGTTTGATCACCTTGCAGTCCAAGGGACTCACAGGAGTCTCCTCCAGCACCACAATTCAAAGGCCTTAATCCTTTGGCGCTCAGCCTTCCTTATGGTCCAGTTTTCACAGCCATACATTGCAACTGGGAAAACCATAGCCTTGACTATATGCACTTTTGATGGCAGGGTGATGTCTCTGATTTTTAGTATGCTGTCTAGATTTGCCATAGCTTTCCTCCCCAGGAGCAAGCGTCTTTTAATTTCATGGCTGCAGTCCCCGTCTGCGGTAATCTTGGAGCCCAGGAAAATAACATCTGTCACTACCTCTATTTCTTCCCCATCTATTTGCCAGGAAGTGAGAGGACTAGATGCCATGATTTTAGTTTTCTTAATGTTGAGTTTCAAGCCAACTTTTGTGCTCTCCTCCTTCACCCACATCAAGAGGATCTTTAGTTCCTCTTCACTTTCTGCCATTAGAGTGGTATCATGTGCATAACTGAGGTTGTTATTTCTCCCAGCAATCTTAATTCCAACTGGGTGATTCATCTAGCTCTGCCTTTCTCATGATGTGCTCTGCATATAAGTTAAATAGGCAGGGCGACAGTATACAGCCTTGCCGAACTCCTTTCTCAATTTTGAACCAATCAATGGTTCTGTGCCCAGTTCTCACTGTTGCTTCTTGACCTGCATACAGGTTTCTCAAGAGACAAATAAGATGATCAGGTACTCCCATCTCTTTAAGAACTTTTCACAATTTGTTGTGATCCACACAATCAAAGGCTTTAGCATAGTCAATGAAGCAGAAGTAGATGTTTTTCTGGAACTCCTAGCTTTCTCCATGATCCACCGTATGTTGGCAATTTGATCTCTAGTTCCTCTCCTTCTTCGAAATCCTGCCTGTACGTCTGGTAGTTCTCGGTCCACATACTGCTGGAGCCTAGCTTGTAGGATTTTGAGCATAACTTTGCTAGCATGTGAAATGAGTGCAATGGTGCAGTAGTTTGAACATTCTTTGGCATTACCCTTCTTTGGGATCAGAATGTAAATTGACCTTTTCCAATCCTGTGGCCACTGTTGAGTTTTCCAAATTTTCTGGCATATTGAGTGTAGATCTTTTACTGCATCATCTTTTAAGATTTAGCAAGGATTTAATTATCTGACACGATCCTTTACAAATGGCTTTTAAGTAGCTATTTGAGCACATTCTTATACTGGTACATTCCATTATATGTTCACCATGACTTGCTCTGTTAAGAGTTCTGTCCTCTAATGAGGGATAAACATCAAAAGTCACATTTTTGAATGCAAATATGTGTCACACAAGTCCAATAATTGGTGTGCCTTCAGCTACATACTTCATTATTCTTGGTGATATGGAAGTAAATTAACCATGTAAAGGATTCACTTGCCCCTGTTCTATGGAAAAACTTATTTGACCTCTATTTGCTGGTCACTGGAGTGTTGTGGACGGTACATGTGCCAAATTCTAGCCATGTAGCTTGCCTAGAAGGTCCTTTGCTTATTTGAGGGTATACTCTAAAGTCTATACCTATTCATATTTTTCTAGCAAGTGTGGTATTCTAGGAGCCCTTCAAACATTAGCTGTGTGGGACCTGCTTCTCTATGAGGAGGTCTTGTGCAGACTGAGGTAATATTTAATAAATGTGTGGGCCTTTCCTATAGAATAAGCATTGCCCTAAGAATTATGTTTGAGACCTATATGTTCACCATCCCCATTAACATTGCTGGAATTTTGGTGAATGGGGCGGCATATAAGTTTGCTAAATAAATAAATATTTTTTTAGGACATATCTAGACAGAAGTCTTATTACTCCCAGCATTTCCTAGAAAGCCATGCTGGGGAATACTGAAATTTGTAGGGTTTTGCAGTCTAAACATGCAAAACATTATTTCAGCCAGGCAGGAGCTATTCCTGAAAAGGCAGCTTAGATGAAGCATATAAAACAATTCTATTTATATGCAAGTTCTTAATAAATGAATGAATGAATCAGGCCTAAGCATTTTATTGAGAGCTTAAGAATATATTTTCCATGAATGCTTTTCACCATTTCAAAAATCAGTGTGCAAATACACATTTGAATTCTTACTAAACATATTTACAGAAAATTGCACCAGTGAAATACTGTGTTAAATACTTAATATATAAAAATCATATTAGTCTTACATTCTTGTTACAAAAGTTGAATACTTTTAGTAAAACATAGAACAAGAGGAGAAAACACAATCGATCTTTTCTTTGTAGTTGCTGTTTTGACTATTTTAAGAAATTCATTTGTGGCTTTCTGTTACTGATTCTCAGCATCTGATATTAATGTAACACATGCTATCTTTAATAGCATTATTGAAGTAATCAGGAGTATAGTGCTGTAAAATATAGTTGTACGTTGTCTTTTTGCTCTTTGGTCAGTCATACAACTTTTTTTTTCAAAGGGCACAGTTGTTTTCTCTGTCTTTGGCATTGCAACAGCTTTATCATTATGAATACTGTGCCTCACTCTTGAAAATTATCATAAGAAACTTTGATGTCTTCTTTAAAACTGAAAGGCCTATTAGCAACTCTTGCTGTAGACACAGTAATCATTCATATTCTGAACATTGACCTGTTATTATTCATTACAGTAGAGCCAAGCAATATAGCTCTTAAACTGCAATATATCTAAACAAGCTAAAATGTACTTTTATTTTCCTGGTCAATTTGAAGGTTCCTTGAAAATAAGTATATTTTGGAGAGTGAAAGTTTTTAGCACTGGAATAAAATATAGTGACAGTAGATATGATGTGCTATGTATAACTTGTAAAATAACCCAGTAAAGCATGATCACAAAACACATTTTGAATAAATATTAAATCTGTAGTAGAAACAGAACTGTAGACAGTACTCAGTACAACAGTATTGCTAAAACATATTACAGGACATTGACAACCTTTACCATTACACAAATAATACTTGCTGGTGCAGTGTGTTTTTTTTCCTGGCTATTGGCATTGTGCTACAGTTTGTTTATGCTAGCACAATGTAATACATACAAGCAATGTAACTCAGTGTTGCACTGGATTCTTTCCTGCAAATGTATTCCATTCTGCTTTACTTACTCTTCCTATCTTTATAATGTAGTGATGGCACATGAAGTTGCATAATTAACCCTGCCTAAGGGTCTCTTCACTCCTTAGCCTTTGTTAGACAGTGGCCCACTTCAGAGGTCAGTCTGGTAGTTCCTTGGTTGTTGAACTTGGGTTGCAGGGATGAATGGAGCATGCAACCTCTGTGGCCATCATTTTTGCTTTTACTCAACAACCAAGGAATACTCTGTGATGTGCAAAGCTGGAAACAACTGAGTTAACTCAAAATTGCCCATAGTTTGTTTTGGGACTGACTGTGGATTGTTTAGCCCATTAAAAACCCAGAGTTTGAGGGTTCATGTGTCCATGCACTTTCTGGGTTAAGCAATTCAGGAACTGACAAAATGTTGTCTGAAGCAGGTCATTATGTAGGAACCTTGACTGGAACCAAATGAAATGAGTGAATGCTGGCAGAAATCATATACAGTCTCCCATGACTATGTACACCTATGTGACTCCTCTCTTGAAAGGGAGCTGCTTTCACTTCTCATCAGTGCTCACTGTAAGAAGGATCCTTAGGTATGTTTATCTGCAGGTCACAACCAATCAAAATTACCTTTATTATGCCTCTACAGTAAAAGTAAATATGAATTTTGACAAACCTAAATATAATTTGTTTTTAGAATGCTGAACTATAGTCTTAAAGAAGCTGACAGTAGTACTTAACAACCCACATTTTAATTTACAGTGTAATCCATTTGGTATTTCTTCCAATCATTTTGATAGGACTATGCGGTACTTGGATTATTCACATGCACATACTGTAAAAATGACCCATCTAGAACTTGTTCAATGAGAACTTCTTCTACTATATTTATATCCTGAAATAAGAAGGAAAGATAATCAGATATGCAAATAAACAATGAAATCAACACAGTGTTGCTAAGCAGTAGTCTTATAATTAGCGACAGAAATTCTCTTTTGCAGCAGTAGTTAGACTACCACAATCTATTTTACCTATTTAACATTAAGCATAATTGATACTTAACTGACACCCACATTTTGGGTTCCCTGTCCTAGCATTGCCAAGGCAAAACAAGCTATATGAGGATTAAAAACCCAGTCACTAAAGGAGATGTCAGGGAGATGCATATTGTTACATTGGATGGGTTTAGACAACACAATAATCCAGACTCAAGGGCTGAGGAAGGGTTGTCATCGTACCATTGTTTTAGGGATCTCTGAACCCAGCTGCACTGAGAAGCCATTGTTTGTTTCCCCCCAAACAACCCATGAAAAGAACCTATGCTTTACTGTTGGGTTGTGAACTGTGGGCTATTCCCTTTGGTTTATTATCTTGGCTGGGTTGAGACAACATGATAACTCATGGTTCAACTTATTCTCAATCCTTGAGTGTAGCTTGTCATGTTGTCTGAATATAGCCAATGGGTTCTGGGATTCAATGGCCTCCTAAATGAGTACACATTCTTTAGGATATACCAGAAATCATGTAAGGGATTGCTCAGATTTGTAACCTCCCACTGAGAGCTTTACATCAGATGGCCAAATTCTACTAGTAAAGCAGCAAGTTATCCTGAGATGGCGTCAATATTTATATGATGTAAAAAATGATCCTTTGGCAAGATTAGAAAGGGAGCTGACTTGGTTTTGCCTTAAACATTTCAGTGCATTGAACCAAAAGATACTCAGTTTTGGGCTAGATATCCAGTTATAGGGGCATCAGCTGTGTACAACTATGCACAATTAAAATGGAAATAGAAATTTTTCACTTAATGGATAGTGTAACCATATCAATCAATTCATGTAAATGAGAAAGCAAACACGTAAAAACAATTATGCAATAAAAATCATAGATCAAAATGTTTACATGCACTGTTATACTTTTTCAATTAGGACATTATGACACAAATAAAATTGATAATAGATATAAACAAATAGAGCCTGCAACAAAATTTTGCATTATGGTGCTTTCCTGAGATCCAGCTACCTCATTCTACCACCACCACCTTGGTTTCCTTTTTTCTTCTCTTCAATAGTTAGAGAGCATACTATTGCCATGTTCATGCATAATTCCTATTAGGCTAAGCTTTTAAAAATTATTTTGTGCCCAATTTAAACTACCATAAATCCTAAATTTCTCTATTGATTTCTATAGGAAGTTCTCAGTTTTGCACCTGGGAACATTTAAAAATAGTTTTTTCTGTATGAATCAGGAAATTACCTTCCAAATGAGGAGATGGTTCTGTCTGTACTACCTCATCCTTCTCCAACCACTCCATTCCATTTCACCTCCCACTAATTAACTATTAATTACTATTAGTAACTGTTTATAGCTACTATTTAACCTTTCAGTCCATAGCTTTCTATGACATTGAAATTTCATAGATCTATTTTAGGAGGTTCCCCTTTAAAAATTAAATATAAGAAAAAAATGTAAAATTAGTATTGCAAACTTTCAGCTTTCTTCTGGTCTGCTGATCCTCCCTTTTGTGGCCTACAAGTGAACATAATAATCAGTAGTTGAAGGAATGCTTGTAACATTTAATTTTAAGATGATTCATTTCCTTTCATTTTGGCTACCATTTTGCTAAAATAGCAGCAGTTCAAGTAAAATGCTGCTTATTGTTATTCAATAAACATACCCCTGTTTGTTAAAAATATTTGTACTAATAAAGGAGAAATACATCTTATTTATTAGCAGGAACTGAATTTTAGGTTGCAGAAGAAACAATTCACACTGCCATGCTATTGCAACACTACAATACTTGTAAATGTACTATTGATATAAAAAAACAGAACTAGTCTAGAACTACCAAGTAGCTACAGTTCTGCTGAATATGTTGAGGATAGCCAAAGGCTAAAGGTAAGCCTTTATAAATTGATTAGTATTGAAATAACATCATGATCACCTTGAATAAAGTGTTAAAAGATAATGTTTCAGTCCCATACAACACTTCTTATACATACAGGTAAGACCTACCCTTTCCCAGTGATAATACAGAATATCTCTACTGCCCAAAGAGGAGCACTCTTGCTCATGGCACTAGACTGTCTGGAACAGAGGCCTTGTAGTGCTGCTCAGCTTTCTTGGGGAAAGAGCTTTAGAAATGTGGAAAGAAAAAAGAATGCCTTTTCTCTCAAACCCCTAGGCCTTTCTCAGTTGTGCTACACAATTCCATCTGGTTAAGGGAGCTGCTAGTTCCAGACCTGTTAACCAAAAACAAAAGGCTTGATATTCTGTCAGACCAACAGGGATGTACCAAGACACTATATTCTAAATTATGCAAGGTTGTGCTGGCATAATATCAAGATTTCTGACTTCAGACAGGAGCAATGCTGCCTGGTGTTCTTTTTAACTCAGAAGAGGTAACCTGGTGTCCTCCAGCTTTCTTGGACTACAACTTCTGTCCTATTGTTTCATGCAAGCTAGGCTGGAAAGAATTGTAGTCTGGAGGCTACCAGCTTGCCTACTCCTGCTGAAGCACACTTTGTTTGCTATTAAATTTATACTCAACTCTTCCAAAGAACCCTCATTTTATCTTCACAACAACATTATGAGGTAGTTTAGGCTGAAAGTAAGTCAGCCTTAAGTTACCAAGTGAGCTTCATGGCCAAATATAGAATATAACATGCTTCTCTCAAGTCCCAGTCTAACACTCTGCTACACTACACTGACTCAGCAAATGTTAGACTCCAATCATATACCTGAGAAGCTTTAGATTTAAGAAATGGTAAGGGACAGATATGCTTTTCCCCTTTCTTAATTGAAACCAGAAATGTGGGTAGTATGTGCTTCTTTCCTGCCAAACTTGTTTTGAATGTCTTAAGTGATTCTTAGATCTCTGAAAGAGTAGAATGTCAGCCATCTTGAAAACTAGCTGCTGCAGAATTTATAAAACATGATGGTAAAATGTATTTCTGCATAGACCCAAAAAGCACATAAATGTAAAGATTCTCTGCACCTTTGTTTCTTCCTTTCTCTCTCTTTCTCTCGCTTTCTTTCTTTCTCTTTTGCACTGTGGTCTCTCCCAGAGCAAGAGTCAGAGAAGTACTGCTCTATGGATGCTATACAACTCTAGTATTTGTTACCTCCCAAGATAATTTGAAAATCTCCCTTTCTTCATGAATAGGTAAAAGAAAAGGATCTGCCTAGTGGCGAAGTGCTTTAATTGTTGTACTTCGTATTTATTTTTTCTATAATTTTTACTATTGTCGTTTTAAAACTATTTAGTGTGTTGAGGTTGGTTTACTGCAGGACTGGGCACAGTGCAGCCTATGGTTGCATGCACTTCTCCAGGGCCATTTGTGTGGCCTGGTGTGTTTTCTCTATCGCTGCAGCTCTGTTACAGCTTCTGAAAGTGCTACCCTTCCTGTTGGGAGTAAGAGGGATGGCAGTCTTGGGCAATAATCCCCACAAACTGCTGGCTATATTCCAGCCACTGATTCAGAATTGCAAAGTGAAGGCTATTTCAGTGAAATTGCAGAGGATGGACTAGGACAAGATTCTGTGAGACAGGAAGAAGAGGCGATTATCTCAAGGCCAGGTGCTTTGCTGAGCCTGGCAGTTCCTGGGAACAGCCCAAATGACAGCAGAGACAGGAAGCCACAATGAATGAGCAGCATGCAGACAGGAGGTGTGCTCCCTTTCAGAGAGCCCTTCGTGAGGGGATGGGGCCCAGGCATGTTCATAAGGAGAGTTCCTGGCAGTAAACATTAGATTAGGTTCAACAAGTGCTCTGTGCATGCTCAGAGAGCCATGATTTGTATACCAAGAATCAATAAAGAAAGTTGCAAGGAAAACTTTCTGGTTTTGGTACTGGTTCAAAGGAGAAACCTTGGCTCAAAACACTAGCTGCCAGTCTACTGAACAGCTATTTGGTGGGCTGGTGGGATCCTGGTGTAACTGGGGAAAAGGGTGAATTACAAGAACTCTAGAGCACCCCCTTTCTTTCAAGTAGCACTGTGATAGGATTGAAATTCAACCCACCTTCCCAATGTAGTGATCTTGAGCAGCATCACCTTGTTCCCATCTGTAACATACTAATCAGTACCACCAGGCTTGCAGGGAGAGGGGAGGTGGAAGCTAAGCCCAGCAATCTGCAGTCAAAAGCAGTAGAACTAGAGTATTTTTGTGTGTGGGTAATCGTGTGTACACATGCAGCCCCTGGCCAGCCACCCAATATGGGGTCTCAACCTGAAGAAAGCTGCCTACCCCTGACCTGACAGGAAAGCAATATTTTTAAAAATATAAAGTAAACAATACATAGCAAGAGCACAGAACATGAAAAGAATATTTGCTGCCCCTCCAACAGTGCATAGTTCCAATCTGAGAAAGCAGAACAGCTTGTTTATTTTTGGATGGGTATTAAATCAGTGTTAGGACCATACATCAGTGTAGACTATTTCTGCATTGAAGTTTTGAGTCTTTCAAACTTTTTTGAATACTCAGGCATAACTTTCTTGCAATCTACAAATGCCCTCAGATGACCTATCAATTACAGAGGAAGTGGATGCACTTGTAGATACAGTAGTCTTAGTAGTGGCTTCAGAAAAATAATAATACAGTTTACTCACTATATAGTCTTCATAATAGAATGTATGTCTGTGCTGAAGGTGCGTTAGAAAATTCCTGCTGTAATAACTTGGCCCACCATCAGGTAGTAAACGACAAATTGGACAGTACTGTAAGTAGTTCAAGGGGAAAAAAATAAGTACTGTAAATGAGAAAGTGTGTAGCCAAAAAAAAAAAAAAACCTCTCTAAAAAGAGAGAAATGTGAAATAACTAAATAAATAAAGGTCATTATTTGAGCAACCTGAATATATTAACTTCCAGACACAATGCACTTTCTAATAGTAAATTCAGTTTATGCAAGTATACATGCTTTGTTTGTGTACAACCCAGAGGGTACTTTGTACAGCATACCTTTCTTGTTTATAGGGCTTTGTTTTATTTTTTTGCATGAATGAGGCACACATCACTAACTATGGAATATTTTCTCTAGAACACATGCTCATTTTCCCTTTAATGTTGAGCACCACCCCAATCTGTAGCCTGTAACAGGAAAACCCTGCAAGGGTGCAAATATCCAGTCTTCAGAACTGCAGCCAGTTGCTCCAATACAAGCACAGAGCTTTTCCTCCAAGAGAGATTTCTCTTACTTCATGTGTACAAACTGTTACCTTCCACTGAAATGAAGGAGAGTTCTGTGCACAACAATCACATAGATATCAAGGCTGAACGTAAAGTTTAAACTGGTATGTGAAGCAAAAGGGACAAATCTGATTTATTGTACTATAAAGTCTCAGCATTCCTTTCAAGATCAATGGTTAAAGATGATTTGGTTTGGAGTTGCAGAGAGAAGGGGCTGGCACTAATGTAAACATTAGTTAACCAGTATATTCTGTAAGTGTGACTCACAACAAAATGTCGCAATGTAAAGAGCTTTTGATTAGAAGCACACTCTCTCCATTCCATTTTTTCCCCCAGGCATTCTGTGGCCACTGAGCACACTCACTTCTCATTGGGCTGTTTGGGTTTTTTCCTCCTTAAGGTTTCTTTTCTAAAGATTTTGTTTCTACTTCTACAAATTTCTGGGTTCTTTCACATATGCTGATACCTCTCTTTTCTTCTGCAGTATATTCAAAGAGGTAAGATTGTTGTTACTGTTTATATCATTGTTTTTTCTTCATTTCTATTCTACACAATAGTCAAAACACTGCACAGTTTGTCTTTATCTGATATCTAATGTATCAGAATTTGATTCTGGAAACATTGGGGAATTCTGATTCAAGAGTCTCATTTCATAGACACAGTTTAGCTAAAACCCTTCAGAGATGTCTTTTTGAAAAATGGACATTAAGACTAGTACATCAGAACTGATGATGTGCACAATACACATTTCAGTTTATGCCACCTTACCTGTCAAATTGCAAAAGATTAACCCAATAACACATGCATGTGGTCATGAACCCAAGTATAATGCATTTACCACTGCTCTCCTTTCAGATCTGTGATAAGTGAGAAAATGGTCCAGAAGATCGCTTTCATCCAATTCATACTGGCAGAAAGGGCAAGGATATCTGAAAAAGACATCTATTACAGATAAATACTAGTTGCATGTTTTAGAGTTAAGTATTCAGTGCATTCTACAACTGACAATTAAACTCAATGGTGAGCCAATTTGTTTGTGATTTACAGAAGTCTCCCTCTAGGGTAGGCAGGAAAATAGGCATGAAGAAGGGTTAGAAATAGTGAATACTGAGAAATGAGATTATGCTTTGCAGGATAACCTTCCCTTGCTTGTGCATGTCTAACAGACACCAGAAAAGTGTTGCATTTTTCTTCATAGCTTTTATTTGCATAATCAAATGGGACTAATGGCTTCTTTAGAGCTGGCTCATAATGGGGGCTGGTCATCCAAATCACATTACAATAGCAGTTTTGTCCTTGTCTCTAGCTTTTTGGACCTTAAAAGTGTAAAGCCAGCATATAGGCTATTTCCTTACTGGTATCACTTGAGATGACAGGTTGGGGAAACACAAATTGCTCTGAAAGTTTTTCTAGAGTCCAAAGGCTGTGAATCATCTGTAAAGCCTGTCTGTTTGAGCAGTTCACTAGAATTAGAGTAGATGAATACCCATTCAGACTGCAATCCTACACCAATGTACCAGGAATCAGTCCAACTAAAATCAATAGAACTTACTTCTGAGTAGACAACAGTAGATTATGCTGTTAATACTCTAGGTTTGGTTGTTTTAAAACTGAGCATTTTAAATGGTTAGCGTAGGTTTAAACAGTATCTTCATGCAACTGAGGCCACTGGGATATGGCTGGATAAAATAGTGAATGAGTAACTACATAAATCAGGCTGATTGTAGATTTCCCCTACCTTTATTATATTAATATGTACTTTACCTGGTTTCCGGATGTACAATCTCTTGTAAGGGGCCATATTTCTCTATATATTGACCACAGGTCCTCAGATGAGCTCTCATTTCACTTAGGCACACCTAAATCATGTGAAGAAATATTTTGTTAGTCTTTCATTGATTGTCCTATAAATGCTTACCTGCAAGTCCTCTTTTTCTGAGTAGGCATCCTTAGGCTTATAGCACATTCTTATGTGCTATAAGAAAGTCCTGATCACTAACAGAGGGAAGTAAATCACATTGATCTGAATACAGCTTAGTTATGCAACACAGTCATTTTGATGTTTACTCAAAAGTAAACCCCAGTATATACACTTATGGTGGAGTTAATTTCCAAGTAAGTGCACATAGAATTGCAGCCCTAATTTATGGTTGCAGTCATTCTAATAACTATTCTCACTGAAGAAGTCTGTTTATTTTGGGTTTCCTGTGACTGCAGTTTATAGAAACCATTTCCCCACTTTCCCAGCTGCATCCTTTTAACCCAGCAATCAGGCTTCAGTGGAAGGCTTCTTTCTATTCTAATTGCAGAAGGGTGGGGTGAATTGGGGAAAGTTGACTGTGATTCCCTTCCCATTGCTCTGTACTGCAACTAGGGTTGGGAAGCATTTTCAATTTTTCAAGCCTCCTTAACAGAGTGGGGTGGGCAAGTTTAGAGTCAGAGGAAGAGCCTAGAGGTTCCTCAGCCATGAAATAAGTATAAAAAGTATAGTGTGTAAGTATAAGAACATCAATTCTTTATATGAAGCATTTATTGTATGTTTGAAATACCTTATTTACATAAATTTGTGGGCCCTTTCATGACATCAGTATGCCTCATGTCCTCTCCCATGTTTACTAGCCATTTTTATGGCTTTTTTTTAGAGCAAGGAAAGTCAGCTATTTTCCTGGATGCCTCATTTGCTATGAAGCCCAGTGTAATTTCCTAATTTCCCCAAGGTTCCCTACTGCAGCACCACCTTGTGTTGTACAATTCAATATACAGGAACACAGAGAAAGGCAGGGAGAAAAGCCTCATCTATGTAAACTTTACAACAACCCTGTAGAAAAGGACACTGGTTTTTATCCTTATGTTACAAGATGGGTAGAGGATAGGATTGAGGGGAGAGATGGTAGCTTGCCTAAGATTATCTGATGAGTTCATGGATGTAAGAAGATCTGAAAGAAAACCTTCC
>NW_025335438.1:21739535-21838057 GCF_004798865.1 Varanus komodoensis
GGAAGGTGAGCAAAATCCTACATCATGGATTGCCTGCAAACATTCCAGAGTGAGCATTTGCCGTTTTGCATTAAAAAAAAAGACTTAAACCAAAACCCCATCTGGAGCTGGACCTGCCAATTACAACTCTTTTAAACTGGATTAGATAATCTGCGCTAGCAACAGTGACACTGAGCTCTGTGCCACATTGACCAAGTACAGTATGATCCAATGCAGCAGTCCAACTTTGTAGCCTTTGCAGCATCCAAAGAGGATTCCCAAGTACCACTGGGAACTAAGGGTTACCAGGTCAAAAGATCAAGCACAGTGGGGAAGATTCAGATTTTGTACCTCACATCCTGCTGCTCTATGAATCCTAATCTCCACTGTCCTCCCCACACTGCTATGGTAGGTGGCAAAATAGGCTTACTTAAGAGCAAGGATGCCAAAAGAATGGCAAGAGAGTATAGCAAAAGCTTCATTGCCTGCTGTGTTCAAGCTAGGG
This sequence comes from Varanus komodoensis, assembly GCF_004798865.1. Lineage (NCBI taxonomy): Eukaryota > Metazoa > Chordata > Lepidosauria > Squamata > Varanidae > Varanus > Varanus komodoensis. The sequence goes on from NW_025335438.1 coordinate 21,740,020, forward strand.
CAAATCCATGTCAACAACCCTAGAACAGACTAATGATGACTGAGCAATGAAAACCAGACAGAATGGAATGGAATATACTAGAGAAAGGCACAGCAGCTGGCCAGAACTCTGAATAGCACTTCATATGGCAACATTCTCCTACAAGTTCTGTTTGTCCATGCAAATGCTAAAATGGGTTTGTAAAACCCCAGGAAGCAAGATCAGAATCCAATTGTTTCAATTGTTAAGTGATTTCCAGTTAATGCAGTACTATATATGCCTGCTCAGATGTCAGCCCCATTGAATTTAATTTCAATGAGACTTACACTGTGTTTTTCCCAGTTAGAGTACAGGGTTGCAGCTATAAGCATTTACTTACTTTTTCTATTGAAATCAAAGACATTTAAGTTCTTTATTTTGCCAAATCAAGCTTATTATTTGAAACTGATTTCAATGAGATATTTTTAGGTAAAGTATTTAGAGCTGGAATGCTTGTACAGTTGCAGACTCAATATCCCAGTCTTAAATTTAATTAAAGATACTTGCATATGAATCTTTCTCATATAAGAGGGGAAATATTAATTCAACATTTAAAGTCTCACAAGTAAAGAGAAAACAATACTTATTAGGGAGGTTTTATGGTAAAATATACAATGTGACATAGGATCAAACCTAATGTTGGGCACAATATGTCCACTGACTCAGTGGGAATTGCACCTAAGTGTGCGTAAGCACTGAATACTCCTCCATAAAATATAGAAATTATGGAAATATCAGTGGTTATTTACCTGTGTTTCACATTCTGTACAGTTTTGATAAATATTTTTCATCATGTTGATAACATCAGTTGCTGGAATCCCTTCTGAAGGAAGATAAGCCCGGCAATAAGGACATGTCCATGTGTTATTCCTTAAACTTGTTGCAATACAAGAGTGACAGAATCTGACAGGAGGATTAAAAAAAAAACATGTTTCCCCACAAAACTCCAATGAAAAGAAAGCAATTTTAAATGTAACCTAGTTACACTCATGAGGGGACATGACCTTGTGATACTGGTTCTTACTGCAGTTCTTCTCTGTTAATCATTTTGTTTACCTGAGCACCCTAATCTATTAGACCTCTGATAAAGTGAGGTTTGAGAAGATAATATGTTCTGTTATGGGGCTATCTGTGTATTAGTTGAAGTTACTCATTAGCATCCAAGTACCTACACACTTACCAGTGAATTGTAAATTCTACTATGCGCTAATAAAACTGCTTAGAGGAGATCAAGCACAACATAAGACATGATCTAGTCAAAGGTTATGCACTTCTGTGTACCTCTGAATATAGAATATGTGGGAGAGTTGAGAATGTATTTTGTTCTACATTGGGAGTATGATAGGAGTAAACTCCTTAAACTGCTGAACTGATCTTGGAAATACTATAGCATCAATGAAGCAAGTCTCTCTTAGAAATGCTGAACCAATACTCAGTTTTGGAAAAAAGTTTTTAGGCAGATATACTCTGCATTAGTATCATAAGTGTCCTTATAATATGCATAGTAAATTTAATCCCACCTCTCCCCTGCACACCTTTCACATGGTTAGTGGGGTTGAAAAGGTAAAAGTCACCAAGAACAATGTTTCCAGGAGTCCAGACTCACTGTTAGGCTGGTCTCTTACCAGGGACACCAAGGCAGATTGGTCAAAGCAAAAACATCAGATTAAGATGTATCCACCCTCTTCAAGAGTGAGGGTCACATCAGCAAAAGTGAATGGATAGATATCTTAATGATGACAGGGTCAGAGAAATTCCTGAAGTACAGCTACTGGGCAGCAGAAGTGAAGTTATAATTTATGGCTTCCTCTCATATATTTTCTATTAGAATAATTTTGGAAGGCACTCACATGGTAGAAATGGAGGAGCTGCACCAGCTTCCTGTGCAGTTGAAAAAATGGCTTAGCATAAACCCTGTTTCATTGTTTCCAAACATGTGCATGATTTCAAACCTTTGCAACATTTCCCAAAGTGCATCTGTACAAGAGAGAATTATACACTGAAAATGCTACCTGATCTGATTTTACCTGGTTTATCCTATATAGGGCTTAGGCCTACATTCTAGCAGCCTCAGAGTCAAGCAAGGAAAATGAAATTTGTCTCATCTATAGTTTGTTCACATTTATCTATGGGAATAACAGAAAACTCTTAAATTTTTAATTCTGAGGAATGCTGCTATTCAACAGGTTTGTTATTTCCCAAATTAGAGGGATTCCCCACCCCTTTTTTGAAACATTTTTTATTTTTAAGGATGTTTTACCCACAAAATTCAGTGGGGATGATAAATTAAGATAGTTAATATTTACAAGTATCTTGTAAATATTTCTGTTTAAGAAATATCAGCACACTGAGGACAATGTAGTTAAAATGGGCCATCTGTTCATTGATAAAATATATTGTAAACAACTGCATTTGTGGCTAATTAAAGCAAGTGCTGTGTGTCAATAGAAATCTCAACATATTATAGGTAGCACATGCATATTGTTTTTTTTATTATTGTTCAAGATATATCACATACATTATCTTGGGGTACTTCATACAACAGACTGCAAAGTAGTTTTCCACATTTTTATTTTTCGATTTTTATTTTTTTATTTTTTTGATTTATATCCTGCCTTTTTCCTACAAAGGGCTCAAGGCAGCTTACATTATCTCTCCTCCTCCATCTTATCCCCACAACAACAACCCTGTGAGGTAGGTTGGGCTGAGAGACTGTGACTGGCGCAAAGTCACCCAGTTGGCTCCATGGCCGAGCGGGGACTCAAACCCAGATCCTCTGAGTCCCAGTCCCATGCTCTTAACCACTACACCACACTGGCTCTCACTACACCACACTGACATCTATAAATCTAGATTATAGTTTAGAAAGTAATGTTTTCATTAGCCACTCCACTACATGACAAATTCATTTCATTCTTTAATTCATTCTTGTTTTTAACAAGATTTTAAGAGAACAGAGAATATGAATAATGCAATCTTAATGAAAGGTAATCTGAGACAATTGTGCAAGTCAAATTGATCCCCGTGGTCATGGATAGAAAGCCTCAAGTTAAAATGCTTAAAATTCTTTTAACTAGATTTAAAGAAAAAGAGGCATGAGGAGTGGAAAACATTCTCTGATAACAAAAATACTTGTTTGTTTCGGAATTCCAAAGGGGGGGGTCAAAGAAATACAAAGGGGAGGCTGCTTCTGTTTGTTTTTTAACTTGGAAGTTGGGTCCATGGTGGAACCGGGAGGAACCAGTTCCAGAAGGTGCCAGAGTGGCAGTCCTCAAAACAGACCCTTTTCACAGTGAAGGCGGCTGGCCTTAGCCTCGTGTGAGTTCATTTCCTCACACAGCGCAGCGAAGGGTTCCCATCCCGCCCCGGCCAAGTCGGGAGGGCTGCTCCACTTACATGTGGCCACATCGCGTCCTGACGGGCTGATGGAGCACTTCCAGGCAGATGGAGCAGTCGAAAGACAGGGCCTGTGGCGGTTTCTTCTCGCCAGCTCTTCCCCACTGCGGAGGAGGCACCTGGATGCCGCCGGGGGGGCCTCCCACCGCCTCCCGCCCGTCGCTGCTTAGCAGGGATCCCATCGTCCCCGCAGGCGGTCGCGGGAGAGAGAGCCGCCTCCTCGGCGCCGCCCGCCCGAGCGTGTGCTGCGCGGCTCCCCGCTCGGCTTTGGGAGGCGCTGGCGGGCGGAATGAACTCTCGAGGCTCCCCGGGGACGGTCCGTCGCGGCTGCAGGGTCGAAACCCCTCGAGAAGTACGAGGAGGGGCGCGCGAGGCTGGTCCCAGCGGCGAGATGAAATCCGACACCGTCAGCAGCACAAGCGGGGAAGGGGGGCACGGGGTGAAGGAGCCGGTTAGTTCCTGGTCTGGCCGGGGCAAGGATTTCTTCCTTTGACCCTCGATGAACAAGCGCAGCCTGTTGCATCCTTGCTGCGAGGAAATTCCCACGGCGTTCCACCAAGAGCTTGTTCCCTGGGAAGCGCGTTTAGGAAGGCAGCCTAAAGGGTTAGGCTGGAGCGGAAAGCCCTCCAACTTCGAGTATTATAGCTGGGAAAGTTAAACTCCCCGCCCCCTCTAAATATGCAAAGGATTGTGGCTTCAGACACATTTTACTCTATCAGTCACAGTATTTATTTATTATGACAACAATTATTTCGCTATGTAGCACGTTTCTCTTTAACAACTTCCTCCCCTTTCGTTTTAAAAAAAGACTAGAAAACGGGGACGAAAATCCCAAGGATCAAAAACACATGACTAAAAGATTTGCATTCATTGCGTATACCTACTTTCTCTGAAGCTTATGGTGGCATCCAATGTTAGCTTTACAGTAAACCTGTTCAAATGAATGGACAGTTAGACTGTCATTGGATTCAACTCTTGCACGACTTTCCGCATATTGAGATTCAGGGCTCAGCTGCATGTTTACACAGAAAAGTGTCCTACATCTTCCATAGCCAGCCATTTAGTATCTTAAAGATGCTACAAGTGGGACCAGCAACATAATGTTGCAGGTTCAGGGCGACCCCTCCCCACCGACCCGTATCTCTCTTGAAGATTTATTTTTGTACTTACTCAATGTGGGGTTTTCACAAACCTGCTGAAATTGTCCTTCAATGAAAGACCGCTGGCGATGATTGCCGGAAAGCCTGAAATGGACAAGCACAGCCTGAAATGGAGAAGATCGGCTTACGATCTTGTTACGGAAGCAACGATGCTGCCAATTCGGCTTCCTGATTGACACCTTGCATCAATGTTGCCAGAGCAGTTGACAGCTTGTTAAAGAGGTAACTGTATTGCTGTTCTGGTTTCCTGGCTCTTTATACATTTTTATAAGTAGATACAGTATTTGTCTATTCTGATTCTTTCCTCCCCCCCCCTTCATCTTTTCTATTTGAGATGGATTTCAAGTGCTAGAGGAAGTGTTGAGATGGATTTCAAGTGTCTACTTGACCGAAACTGTATAAAAACATCTTGTACAGTTAAATTCTTTGTAGTGTCATGCATACTACCTACATGCAGAGATCCTGTTTGTCAGAATAAAGTGTAATTTCTTTGAATTATACACTCCTAGTGTGCCTGCTTTTTCTGGCTCTTGACATAATCTATCAATTCTGTATCTCTGCCCTGATATGCAATGGAGAAGATATTTAGTTTAAATATTTCATTTGGTTTTAAGATTTATATTATTTATAGAAAACAATCCACTTGATCGTATTTTCTTTAGGGAAAATGATTCAAATCAGTAAAAATAAGGAAAGAAATAGCAGGCCAAATGCAAAAGATAACATTCAGAAGTCATGTTGCATATGCACTGAAGTATTGTTTAATGCTAAACTTGCATGCTGGTTTTGTTAACAGACTTTAAAAGGTTGTTCAACAAGGATAAGGAAAAAACTTTATCACAAGGTTGTTGACACCAAACATCTGACTGACAGTTTCAAAGGTACCAAAAGAAACCTTACCAATACTCTGTTTGGCCTTGTTTTGTTGCTCTTGGATCAAAGGAAGAAATAGCTCCCTAAATCTAGTAGACAGACTGTTCTGCAGGAACTTCAAAAAAGTCATTGAGGCTGGGGATCCTAGAGCAGCAAACTCTACAGTAAGTTTCCTATCTGTCCTGTCTCTGTCCCACCCATCTGAGTAGCATATTGAAGAATTATGGCATGTGCATAGCAAGTTGACTTGTATGTGCTGATATTTAAAGTGGAAAATGTAGAACTTGTGAACATGTAGAAGTTAGGTACAAGACAAAATGGTACCTTAATTTCCTGTGAACTCTTAAGTGGGAGTTAACCTAACACAGTCCAATAGAAGAAAATGAAGCCAATAAAATATAAAGAAGCAAGAGAAACAGTGAGGAATGCAGGTGTTGGGGAAAGCCAAATAAATCTTTATAGAGGAAGATTACTTATATGGGCCTTTGCGTTATACAATCAAACCTGCAGCATCCTTGCTCCTCTTGCCCAGAAAGAACCAGAATTTTCAGCTAGGCTCCCCTTTTCCCTCTGTTTCTTTAAGAGTCTGAGGCTCTCCACTTGCTTGAGGCAGCTGCTACATTTAGTTGCAAAGTTAAGCTTGTTACATTTCACTGCATTGAGGCTTTTATTCTGTTAATATGCTGGGCTGCAGCAAATTGCCCTGACTAGTTTTCTTGCATGTCAATACCCACACCCAAACCCTGTTATGTGCCTTTCTCTTTGCCATATCAATACTCTATAATCACTGATATTTACTGTACCATTATGTCATGCCTCTTCTGCAGTTTCTTCACATTGTTTTGTTCATGAATACATTATCTGTTGCTATGTACCTGTTCTTTCCTCATCTTCCCTGTGTACATAACTAGAAACCTATAAAACACTCTGTATATTTTCTGGAAACTTGTAGTTGGCAGACGTACCTCTACCTGACAATGCTGTTTGTGCAGGTTTGTCTCTGCAGAGGGGTTTCTTGGGTGTTCTCACCAATAAAACTGCTGAGGTTTGTATCAGATGTCCCCCTGTGGATCTGCACCTACCTTCTCACAAACTGGGATTACCTGACACAGGGCTTTCAGAAGGGAGGCTTCCAGACAGATGTGTTAAATAAACACAATATGTGCTGTTATTGTATTAAAATATTGAACATGACACTGAGCTACTGAATCTTCTAAGGAACTGTACTGAAATTAATAAAAGTTGACTATGTACAAACTTGGGTCTAAGAACTGTTGTACCTGACTCCCCAGGATCCTGACATAATAGAGATGCCTATCAGCTTTCTCAGGGCATTCAGGATAGGCATGACTCCTCTAGGCTCCAGATAGGCATGACACGGCCAAACACTAGAATAACCAGCTGTCTCAGGGTATGCATGATAGGCTTAGCTCTCCTAAGCTCTAGCCCATTCAAATGACTAGTAACTGCCTCAGAGAATTTCCTCAGAAAATGGAAAAAGCTTACCAAAGACGTAATGGGCAAAGATTGCTTAGAAGGTGTAAATTAAAAGATAAAACTTACTGCTAAAAGCTGCTTCTGTATATCTGCTTCTGCTTCTTGCTTAATTGCTGCTATGTGATTCTGTAACTCCCCATTGTCGCCATTGTTCTGATTTCTGCCAAAAACTGATTGTATTGTTTCCCATTTACCGAAAACTCACTGTGAAGCTATAAAAACCTCATTCAAACTCCACCCGGTACCGCATTCTAACCATGAATGTTGGTCCCTGCAAGAAATCTTGCAGGTAATAAATCTCCTCTTTACTTTACCATTCGGTCTCTGGTCTCGTCTGTAACACCACGGGTACAACAAGAACGATTTCAATATAGTGCTTGAATCGTGTAGGATAACTTTTGAAGGGGTTGGAGAAGCAGTTTCCAATAGAGCAGTTGCTAAAAGAAATCAACAGAATAATCATAAATCCTCATTTAAAAAAAACCCAAAACCCCTGTGACTACTTCCCTGAATTAACACTTTTGTCTTCAGGATCTTTAGTCAAATTGTTTTTGTAATTACAAAATGACATGGTAATCTGTCCATCAACAAGAATTCAAGCAACAATTGCTGATGAAATTGGCAGAGGACATTCCCTGGTACCATTCTGACTTGTTCCCAGATTCCCCCTCCCCAACATTACAGGCTAAAAATACACTAGGGGATTTCCTCAGATCCTGTTAATGATCAAAACCATCATGCCACTCCTACCCCCAGTATAAATAAGGTACTGGCCTTCCTGCAAAGGCAAGGACCGGCTTTGTTTTTAATTTGGTATTTATTTTCAGTAATGTTACTTACTCAGTTATTTCACTTTTAAAAGGATATCTCCATGAAGAAAATGCCAGGAAAATGTTTATTTAAAGAAGTAAAGTATTCAAAAACTGTTAGAGCAACTTAAATTTTCTTTTGAACCTGATGTTAACATAGGTTGCCACAGAGTAAGTTCCTCCCAAATTTCCTGGAATGCACCTGTAATCTTTAACTTTTGTAGTGTTTACTGTAAAGAATTAGTGTCCTGTGACTTCAGTTCCTGTGGGATGTTTAATTGGTGAGGTAACACAGATAAAATTACTATGGAATACATGGGACAAACAAACTATCAGCAAAGGAAGGAAACCCAGTCCAAAGTAGTTTTTATCAAATTAATGATGAATTCAGATTGCATCCTATAGTTAACATCTGCTTATTAAACTGTGATATAGGTTTTTAGGGAATTGTTTTGGAATTTTCTGGAAAACCCACACTACAGTTTAGCATGGGTTAGACAATTCCTGGCTTAAATAAAATAAACATGCTAAATTAGATCATAAATTAGATACTGAAATATCAGTACATCAGATATTTTCCAATGCAAATGACCCCATGCAAACCCTTTGCAAATTAGCATCATTTGCATAGGGATCTTTGCAAGGGACAATCCCCCCCCCCCCCAGGAGTGCTCTAACTAGCAAATTTATTTTGCTTGTATTTAGTAAACAAGAAAGCTAAAAAAGTAGTGCAGGGTTAATTTTATTCCCAATATACCACAAATATTTGATCTGAAATACTTGAAGAAAAGTTTAAAGCATGCTCAATGTGATTTACATGTTATATTGTGTAGATTTTTAAACTGTACTATTTAGATAAACAATTAAGGAAATTAGCATATTTCCTTTATATAGACAGTTCATATGTAACAGTTATTCTTGAGTTCTTCAACCCAGGAATTACCATGGCTGAGTGAGAGCAAGGGACTATGCTGCCTTTCATATCCTTGTTGCTTCTGCTTTCAATCAAAAACAAGTAGTCCATTCTTGCTCTGTTAATGTATTATGTAAAGCTAGGAATTCTAGAACAACAACAATAAACCTTGGGGGATAGTTGAGATAACTTTGACTTAAAAAAAACTTTCAAAGAACCCAGAGTTCCTGGATTTGGTCTTCATGTTAACACCCAGGGAATTTCTGCTTGGCTGATTGAAAGTAGAAGCAATGGGCGTAGGGGAGCTAGCATGCTTCTGTCTGGCTGTCACAATTCCTGGTTAAACACAGAAATTGCCATTATGTTCAATTTGTGAGCTTTTATAATTGAAAGAAAACAGCAAAAATACTGATAATTTTTGTCATCTTAATTCATTCCACCTGATGCCTTCCATGATTTGGACTGCCACTCCCAGGATCCCCAGTGTTCCAAATAGCTTATGCTTGACAAGAGGACAGGGGAAGGAGAGATAAGAGCAACAACTTGTAAAGAGGGAGATGGAATGGAAGAAGTAAGGTAGAAAGGAATGAGTAATCATCATTTATCTTCTATAATAATGTCTCCAACCCCAGAGAGTCTGTCTTTCTTAAACTGCTTTGATGGTGAGGCCACTAATCCCTTATTTTTAAATATAAAACAGGTTTCTTAGCCAATGGTGCTTGCTTGGCATCATATAATTTATTCAGTGTTGGATATGGATTGAAGCCACAGCAACGTCAGAGGTAACTTTCTGATGGACATTGAGAAAGCATCTTCTCTGATGTGCTTGGCAACAGAAATTTTGGAGGTAGAGGTGTTTCTTTCATAATAGGATTTGGGCAACAGTCATTTCCAGAGTAGCTGTGAAGGGGGATTGATTCAGAACTTTTTTAGGATGGCTGGAAGGCAATAGTTTTATTACAGTATAAAAGCCACAGCTGAGCAATGAGTCAGTAGGTTGAAGTAAGCAGCTCTGGAGTTGTCCACTTGCTTGCATAGGCAATACTTCTCTTCCATAGAATTTTAAAATTCATATTAATGATCATTACCATTATATAGGGAATTAAATTGTTCACATTCTTGTCTTAAGGTTGGAGGCTATTTCTCAGTGCTGTACTTTAAAACTTAGATATAGAATAAAAAAGAGGTGGCTAGTTAATAAATGCTAGAAGGCACATGTGTTAACTGTGCTAATTTTCAGAGCTGACTTCCTTTGTGGCTTCTACTCTCTTTCTCTTAATCTGGGTATACTGAGCTCAGCTTGTGAGCATGATGACAACTGATCTCTAGTAGCCTCTAGAATTGACACACTTGGGGAATTTCAGCCCACCCTTAGTGAGATGCCTAAATCCTGAAACCAGTTGAGTCTCCTCAACACCTAAAGAAAGGTGCAAAATAGAGATCCTGCCTGAAAGTTGAAAAGGAGCATATACATAACAGAATTGACTGGGAAAAACTGCAAGCTATAACAATGTAACTGGATGAACGCTCATTTTCCCCCTAGAAAGTGCATAGAGAAATAACATTGCTTTGAGAAGGGATCACTGCCTTTCTAATATCAGTAACCACTAATTCATATATTTAATTATTTTTCCAGAACCTAAATGAGGAAATTCAACAGATGAACCTAACTCACTAAATAAATGAACCTAATTTGTGTGGCATTGTACCAATGGGGCTCTTTTTATCCCAGTCATACAATGTTGCATTAATGGTCAAGTCGCTAGTAGTTTCTTATGAGTTCTAGACAGGTTCAGTGTATAATTCCTACTGATTCCTATACAGTTTGTACAGATGGATGAAAGGTGAACCCTTGTTACATGGCTTTTATATAATAGGCTACTGCAGAGTTCCATTTTGTCTTAACATCTCCAGGAAACCAGTGAGTGACATCATCTTGAGGTCTGGATGAGGTGTTATATATATACAGATAACACTCAACTCTTTTTCCTCCTTTCCATTGGGGTCAGATGAGTCTGCAGAAGTATTGGTGTCTTGGAACAGTTTTCTGAGGTTGCATGCTTACTTGGAATTAAACAGCACTGAAAACAGTTGTACCTATTTGACTAAAAATACATTCAGATGTGCCATATGAGAAGGTCTAAACTAGCACTTAGCACTTATGAGTATTTATTAATACATATTATGTATTTTGAAGCATTCTGAACCTGATCTTCTTAACAGGAAAAAAAGCTCCCAAAGGGCTTGTAAACTAATAATACAGCTCCTTACACTCAGGCTTACAATTAAAAAAAATAGGGGGTGCTGCAGGGAAGTAGAAAAACTCAGATTTGCTAAAGACATCAAATTATGTAGGAGATTAAAATTAAAAAGAATTGTGAGGAGCTCCAAAAGGATCTCTCCAGATGTTCATCAAAATGGCAAAAGCAGTTTGATGTAAGTAAATGCAAAGCGATGTGGATTGGAGCAAAAGGTCAGCTTCAAATATAAGCTGATGAGATCTGAGGTAGCTTTCTAACTAAGTAAGAGATTTATAGTTGCGGTGAATAGCTGATAAAAATGTCAACCCAGTGAAAAAAAGGCAAGCTTGGTGTTAGCAGTTTTATTTTCAGCTCCTTTTCTAATTATGGCTAATATCATACTGTCCTCACTTAGAACCATATATCTATTCTATTTGCAAATCTAAAAGCGGTTAATTAAGAGTTGCCAAAAGTGCAGAAAAGGGCAATTAAAATCAGTAAGGGGCGAAGTAACTCCCTTGTTACAGTATCTGGGATTTTTTAGCTTAGAAAAAGGGCCACTAAGGGGGAGGCATGGCTGATGGGTATGAAATGTTGTGCAGTGTTGAGGAAGTTAAAAGAGAAACATTTTTTCTTCCTTTAGAACCGAGGGTCATTCTGTGAAGCTCATTGGTGCAAGATTCAAGAGTGATAAAGGGAAGCACTTCACACAGTGTATAGTTAAACCATGGAATTTACTTTCACCAGACATAATGAGGGCCACCAATTTGGAGAGTTTTAAAACCCCACTGCATAAATTCCTAGAGAAATCTATCAATGCCTACAAGTCCAAAGAGGCTATATAGTCTGTTTCCAGTATCAGAGGCAAAAATGACAATCAAGTCTGTTGTACTTTGGGCACACCTTTATTTATTATATTTATAACCTGCCTTTTTTCCTTTCAAGGAATTTTTGATGGCTTACATAGTTTTCCTCCTCATCATGAGAAGACAACACTCACTGGAGCAGATAATCATCCCACAGACAGTCGAAGGCAGAAGACAAGGAAAACCAAACACGAGAAACATTGACTCCATAAAGGACACCATCACCTTGACTTTAGAAGAACTGAGCAGGAATGCCATGGATAGGGCTGTCACTCATGGGTCGCCGTCAATCGGAGACGACTTGACGACACATAACAGTGCCTATGTACACCAGTTGTTAGGGTGGAAAAGTGCGTATGTCTCGCTGGCTGGTCTCCTGTGGGCATCTGTCTGGTTGGCCGCTGCATGAGCACATGCTGGCCGAGATGGACCCTTGGCTCAATGCAGCACAACACTTCTCATGCTGAATCAAACGCGCCGTTCTCTCACCAGCTGCTGCCTAGCTGAGAGGCGGACTCGTGACCCTCCAGCCTGAGGAAGTCCCTGCTGCCCTGGCATACTCCGCAGAGCTGATGGCGGCCCCTAAATCCCTTCCCGCCCTCTCATCAGCCTGGAGGAATGGCCGCCGCCAGGTGACATAGATCTTCTTACCGCTCGCTGCTACTTTGCCTCGGCCCAGTTTTATCACGAGCTCGCCTCGTACCGAGCACTCCCTCCGCCCGCCCCGCGAGTTTTTCTCTTTCGCCGTCGCCACGCCTCTCCCCACCCACTCCTCGGTCACATGACCAGCCGCAAGGGCCGCCGGGATCGGGGTTACCCGGTTGTCGGGTACTTCAGATTCAATATGGCGGTTCTGGGCGGTCACTGAGGCAGGTGGGGTGGCAGTTGAAGCATTGGCTGTCAGTGCTGCAGGCCTGAGCGCACGGACCCCGGCGGGGGTTGGGCTACAGCCCTTCGAGAGGAGACGAGGGAGCCCGCGGGACGCCGGTTCGGTAGGCGGGCCGGCAAGCAGGCCGGCCCTTCACTTGGGTGGGCCAATTGATCGGTCGGAGTGAGCAAGGAAGCGATGGCCCAGCGAGTGCAGTCGGTGCAGGAGTTCCTTCAGGACTCGTTCGTACCCTTGGTAGCTGCGTTGTGTAGCGAGGAGGCGGAGAGGGTCACCCGCAAGAACAATTTGGGCTTCTGTGAGCTGGTAAAGCCCTTTTGTCGCCTCACTTCGGAAGGTCGGTGTCACCGAGCGGGAGCGGAACTGGTTTGTTTATACGGGAGGGGATGGACAGGCAGTCTAAGCCATAGGCAGTTCGGGTGGCTGGGTGGGTGTGTTGAAGGCGGTCGGGAAGAAAACAGGAGAAAAACGAAGAACCCATTTGTTGTGTTTATACTTCGCTGAAGTTTGACTGGCAGAGTTGGGCAGCAGCTGCTCATAGGGCTTGCCTGCCAAGTTCTGCCTTTTGGGCAAGCGGTCACTCACGTGGGAGACGAGATTTTGTTCACTTCTGTAGGGGTTGTTGCATCTTTCTTTTTCCACTTCAGCCTTCTAATGTACCAAATCAGAACATATGCCTCCGACTTAATAGCCTTGGTCCCCCAGAGGCACCAGTATAGAGAAAGTAGAGTCTCAGTGGCAGCAGTAAACATTTCCAAGCTTATTTGCATTTTTGCTGAGCACAAAATACATCCTCAGCAAGTCTTAGAATATGGCGTTTATAAAAGTGTTGTTCTTCCTGATTTGTCACACTTCAAGGGTAAAAGACTACATGGAATACCCTGGAAACATTGGCTCAAACGAAGAGTCCTGCAGCTCTTTAAGAGTAAAACAGCACCCCCCCCCCACATTACAATAGCTTGTTGACTTTGCTGCAACAGACTAACATGCCTACCCCCCAAAATGGTCTCAGATTAAATTTTGTTGTAGTGAACAACATGGGTAAGTTAATGCTACTAATGTATGTGTGAATGGTGATCTGCAGATGAATCTATCATATAATGGAGGTTGCTTTGCAAAAATAAATGTACGGCTTTTTAGCAGAAAGGATATCTTTCTTAAGCCTTTACACTTGATTAATGCTTATATAGATTGTGTTTGAAGGAACTACGCATTACTTAAATTTTGATTTTGTACCATTGGAACACATACTTTTATTTGCTGAAAATCAATTACTATTTTTCTAGTTGTGATTCACTGGTTATTACTGTAAATCATGCTAATTGAATATAAAAACCACTATACTTTGTTTTGCTAGGTTTAATTTTATTTAAGTAGTTTTTAAATTATGTGTGCAACTTTACTAATATAAAATATGCACACTCCAAGATTTATGTGAACACTGATGACTAATACATAAAAAAAATCTTCAGAACTGCTTTTTTATCTTCTCCCCTTTCTTCTTTCCTGTATGTGTTACTTCAGGTCAGCAGGGCATGAAGGCATCTAAAACAACAAGCTTGCTGTAGCTAAGCTAGTCAGGGTCTAGTGCATGCTCAGGTGGTGTTGCTGGTTTGAGTTTCTTAATGGAATGAAGGCAAGCAATAAATGTAACAAATATACATACATTTAACATCAGGCTGTTAGTTTTCTAATTGTGCATATGCTAATGTATGTGCATGTGTGCAAAACACTTCTACCCTGAAGAAATCATAAGTGATCCTCAAAGCACTGTGCTATGATGCTACTTTTTCTTGGCAGTGTTCCTGAGTACTGTATCTCATGCTGCCTTTTAACAGTTATTTCACTCATAGAAACACCTCTCCTAATGTTTGATTCGAATGTATTAGTGGTAATTAAGGTATTAATGATCCAGTAATGAAAGTTATATAGTACTTATATATTTTAAGAATTTTAGTAATTTTTAACAAGGCATCTAGAGTGACTTAAAATATTATAAATTTAAACAGATATTAGGAGTTTGAGTGGGTACATTTCAGATTGAGATCCACAGAGATTTTTTTTCCTGTAAAAATGTGCTTCTTTGGAAACATAATCAAAAACTATCTAAAGGTTAGGGCAGAATTGGGAAAAGTAAACAGTCATATTCAAACCAAAAAGCCTCAGCAACCACAAAAGTGGAAGCAAAAATGATGCAACTGGAAGCACACTATGAAAATGTGAGACTCACTGGAGGACAATAATTCTAGGGAAAGTCAAATGCGAAAGAGGAAGACCAAATATGAAATAGATTGATTCCATAAGGGTTGCTGTAAGTTGGAGATGACTTGGCAGCATGTAACAACAACAAAGCCACAGAAGGTGCTATGGTTGATGCCTGGGAGGCTGAGCCAGTAATGGTTACTGCTTTGCCTCTTGGGCACTTGGTGGGGCAGCTATCACTGGTAGTGTCCTGGATGAACTTTGCAAGAGCAGTAAGGGATTTTTGCTATTTTGCTGTTAGTGGCTTGCTTATTTCTTCCCTGTTCCCTGTAGTTCTTTTGGCAAGTATAGAGCACCTGTGTGAGCCTGAGGCTTGCAATGTCTTGTTTTTTAATTGCTATGCTGCATTGGGTCCACTTGGTTCAGAAATCTAGCATAGGTGCAGGTTCTGCCAAGCTTCTGTGTTAGCCATCCTACACTTCACAGTATCAGAACTGATGGTGATGCTTTTTTTTGGGGCGGGGGGGGGGTGCGACAGGAAGGGTATGTCCCTTGCCTAGAGGCTCAGAAAATCCTGGAGGCAATCTTGATTTTTTCAGGAGAATGTACTTACTTGGAAAAGTTCTCTGTACAGCTGTACCTTGCCTACCACTGCAGTGTATTGCTTGATTTATATGGGAAAATTGAATTAAATCAAATGTAGCTTTCATTTTTATGGTAAAATCCAAAAAAGGGACACTTGTGCTCATAGCAAGAAATTCTACTGCAAGAAAATTGGCATGCTGTGGTCGCTGGAATAATTCTTACCACTTAAAGTGTTGTGACTTTTTAAGCAGCAGAAATATTGTGCTGAAAGCAGCCGGCAACCAGGAGTTGCATCTGGTGTAAAATTCTTTTCAGAGTCTTTATGTCCTCTCCTTGGTTCTAGGTTGAAAATGTCTATAAGTTTTTGTAACTGACAATACAGTTCTATGCATTTTTAATCAGAAAATGGGATTTTAACCAGTCCAGTAGGACTTATTCCCTAGTAAGTGAGTTTCAGATTGAAGTCTAAGGCAAACTTATTCTTGTTTGAAACATTAGTGAGGAGAGATATTTGTCGTCAATATTTTGAAGATACTCAATAGATATATTTTACAGAAACTGTATGAAGCAGATATGAATGTTGCTTTAGAATATGGTAGTCTAACAGAGCTATTTTTAATTTTAGTGCACATGAGAGATCCCAACAATCAACTTCACATAATCAAAAACTTGAAGATTGCTGTCAACAATATTGTTACTCAGCCACCTCAACCAGGAACCATTCGGAAGCTTCTCAGTGATGTTGTGACTGTTAGTCAGCCTGCTGAAGGATTAGTTGCTAATGTGATTACTGCAGGAGATTATGATCTCAACATTAGTGGTATGTAACAAGACACTGAAATGTGTCTAAATTAACTATATTATACTTTACTTAAAATGAGTGTTTAACATATGTTTACATTGTATCCATAAATGTAAATACATGAAGTTCTCAGTGTTTGAATGTTGCAATATTTGGATACTATAGATGAAGGGTAGCTTGCTTCACCTCAGTTTTGTTGCTGTCGTCTTTGTTAATCATCCACATATACTGTGTCTTTAAAATCAGCAACAGGAAGAGTTACTGGTGTAAACATATATTTGACAAGCTTTTTCTTTTTCTAACCCATTACTGCCCCATCTCAGTGGTAAGAAGGTTCATTCTATGCTCTTTTCTTCCAAGGATGAAGGCATATGTTAAAACAGACACTGATGTTATTATTTGAAATGGCAGTCCAAGTTAAACTTCATCTATTTATCCAAAACATGTCATTAAAGGTACCCTTATCCTTATGGGTGTCATCAACAATTAGCATTTTCAGTTTGCTGTTCTTGCCATTGTTGCCCACTCACCTGTCTCGCTCTGGCTCAGAGAGTATAGATAAGTAAGTGAGAAGGGGGGGAAAACCCCTTCCCCAATATTAACTAAAGGGACTGGCTGTAATCAGCAAGAAGCAACCAGTTTGCCCTCAGTTCTGGTACAGTAATGTACTCCTCAGATTTTGAGCCCTATCTTCAGAATGCAGTATCAGATATCTGTATTCTGATACTCCTCTGTGATGTGCTTCCTCAGTTTATCATTTGTTTGATAAACTGAGGTAAGTTTGAAATACATTGATGTGAGTGCGCAAGTTTTATTCTGTGACTGCATAGATGGGGTGAGGACAACTTTCAGGCAACATAAAGTTCTATTGGAAGATGCACTTATGGACAAAGGTATTGAGAGGTATACGTCTCTGGGAATATTAGATATTTTTCAAAAGCCTTTTTTATGCAAATGAGAATTAAAATCAAGATTACGTGATCATATGTTGCCTGGATTAATAGATACAATGTAAATTACAGTTTCAATATGTTGAATTGAATTATTTTGTAGAAGTGTAACTTCTTATTCACACCTTTGGAATATATAAACTCACATAGATAATGGTAGTTTTTTAAGGTAGAGAGGTCTATATAAGTTTGTATATGAACTTTCATTTTGATTTAATTCAATTGATACTGAAATAACAATTCCTAATATTCTACATATTTTTATTCTGTACCTCTACTACAATAATGAAATTCAGTTTATATATGCAAGTAGTATTTGTCACCTTAATTTGATCTGGGAATAATTGTTTGCATTCATTTGGTTATTGATTCAGTAAAAGCACTTGTTTGTGCTTCAGTAGCTAAAAGTGACATTGCTCCAAAAGAAGGCCTGACTTTGACAAACAAAATTATTAAAAGAGCAGTTGGAGATGCAGGATTGAAGTGAGGGACAGCTGGGAGTTACTTGTATGGGAAACCGTGGATTTGTGGTTTCCCAGTTATGTGTAGAGAGAACAGAGTATAGGGCTTAGGATAGATCCCTTGGAAGCCCCAGTGGAGAGAAAAGGAACCTTTGAGTGTCTCGCTTGCCTTTCCTAAATGGAGCACTAACTTTGATATTGTAAGAGAGATGAGAATTGCAGTGACAATCCAATGGAGAGTGGAGGAGCTGGTAGGCCGATTCCTTTTGAATAATTTGGTCTTAAAGTACACTGAGCATTCCCAATACTCAGAGAAATGGTTTCAATCACACCACATTCTTTAAACACTACAACACTATGTAAATGTTGGGTATATCATTTATTTAGCATTGTTTGATGATAGAAGTTCAGAATCTAAGATTTAGTTAAAGTAGTTTTACTGCAAGAATATTGCCATGATGATGATGATGATTAGGGAAGTCGTGTCTGACCCATCGCGTCCCCATGGACAACATTCCTCCAGGCTCTCCTGTCCTCCACCATCCCCTGGAGTCCACTCAAGCTCACACCAACTGCTTCAGTGACTCCATCTAGCCACCTCATCCTCTGCTGTCCCTTTCTTTTGCCATCAGTTGTTCCCAGCATTAGGCTCTTCTCCAGTGAGTCCTTCCTTCTCGTTAGGTGGCCAGCGTATTTGAGTTTCATCTTCAGGATCTGGCCTTCTAAAGAGCAGTCAGGGTTGATCTCCTCTAAGGCTGACCAGTTTGATCCCCTTGCAGCCCAAGGGATTCGCAGGAGTCTTCTCCAGCACCACAATTGAAAGGCTTCAATTCTTTGGCGCTCAGTCTTCCTTATGTTCCAGCTTTCACAGCCATACATTGCAACTGGGAAAACCATAGCCTTGACTATACTATACGCACTTTTGTTGGCAGGGTGATGTCTCTGCTTTTTAGTATGCTGTCTAGATTTGCCATAGCTATCCTCTCCAGGAGCAAGCGTCTTTTAATTTCTTGGCTGCAGTCCCCGTCTGCGGTAATCTTGGAGCCCAGGAAAATAACATCTGTCACTACCTCCATTTCTTCCCCATCTATTTGCCAGGAAGTGAGAGGACTAGATGCCATGATCTTAGTTTTCTTAATGCTGAGTTTCAAGCCAACATTTGCCTCTCCTCTTTCACCTGCATCAAGAGACTCTTTAGTTCCTCTTCACTTTCTGCCATTAGAGTGGTATCATCTGCGTATCTGAGGTTGTTGATATTTCTCCCAGCAATCTTAATTCCAACTGGTGATTCATCTAGCCCCGCCTTTCTCATGATGTACTCTGCAATCAAGTTAAATATACAGGGCGACAATATACAGCCTTGCCGTACTCCTTTCCCAGTTTTGAACTAATCAGTGGTTCCATGTCCAGTTCTCACTGTTGCTTCTTGACCTGCATACAGGTTTCTCAAGAGACAAATAAGATGGTCTGGTACTCCCATCTCTTTAAGAACTTTTCACAATTTGATGTGATCCACACAATCAAAGGCTTTAGCATAGTCAATGAAGCAGAAGTAGATGTTTTTCTGGAACTCCCTAGCTTTCTCCATGATCCAGCGTATGTTGGCAATTTGACCTCTAGTTCCTCTCCCTCTTGGAAATCCTGCCTATACTTCTGGTAGTTCTCAATCCACATACTGCTGGAGCCTAGCTTGTAGGATTTTGAGCATAACTTTGCTAGCATGTGAAATGAGTGCAATGGTGCGGTAGTTTGAACATTCTTTGGCATTGCCCTTCTTTGGGATCGGAATGTAAACTGACCTTTTTCAATCCTGTGGCCACTGTTGAGTTTTCCAAATTTGCTGGTGTATCAAGTGTAGCACTTCAACTGCATCGTCTTTTAGGATTTTGATTAGCTCAGCTGGAATACTGTCACCTCCACTATCTTTGTTGCTATGACTTCCTAAGGCCCACTTGACTTCACATTCCAGGATGTCCGGCTCGAGGTCAGTGACCACCCCATTGTGGTTATTAGGCATGTTAAGCTCTTTCTTGTATAGTTCTCCTGTGTAATCTTTCCATCTCTTCTTAATCTCCTCTGTCTCTGTTAGATTCTTGCCATATTTATCCTATATCATGCTAATCTTTGCACGAAAAGTTCCCCTCATATCTCCAATTTTCTTGAAGAGATCTCCAGTCCTCCCTATTCTATTGTTTTCTTCTATTCTTTACACTGTTCATTTAAGAAGGTCTTAGGTCTTAGCTCTTTTAGCTGTTCTCTGGAATTCTGCATACAATCGTGTATATTTTTTCCCTTTCTCCCTTAACTTTCACTTCCCTTCTTTCCTCAGCTATTTGTAAAATATTTGTCTGTTTCCTCAGACAGCCATTTTGCTTTCTTGCATTTCTTTTTCTTTGGGATAGTTTTAGTTGCTACTTCTTGTACAAAGACTATGAACCTCCATCCATAGTCTTCAGACACTCTGTCTATCACATCTAATTCCTTTAATCTATTTGTCACCTCTACTGTATATTCATCAGGGATTTGGGTCATACCTGAGTGGCCTAGTGCTTTTCCCTACTTTCTTCAACTTAAGCCTAACTTTTGCAACCAGAAGTTCATGATCTGAGCCACAGTCAGCTCCTGGTCTAGTTTTTACTGACTGTATAGAGCTTCTCCATCTTTGGCTGCAGAGCACATAGTCAGTCTGATTTCTGTGTTGACTGTCTGGTGATGTCCATGTGTACAGTTGTCTCTTGGGTTGTTGGAAAAGAGTGTTTGCTATGACCATCGAATTCTCTTGACAAAATTCTACCAGCCTGTGCCCTGCTTCATTTTGTACTCCAAGGCCAAACTTGCCTGTTATTCCAGTTATCTTTTGGCTTCAATATTATGTTGCAATATTATGTGCAATTTTATTGTACATAATAAAGACATTATTCATCAGTGTTATATCTCATTTTGATTTATATTGTATATAATCTGTGGCAGTGATGGGGGCTAAATCTGAATAAGTTACACACTGCTCAACTTGGTTGTTTTCCATTCCATGAAGTATTAAATTGCAATGGTTTTGCTAAACTTTTTTCCAAATGATTGAAAAGCGAAACTGCATTTCATTAAATAATTAATTTGCAATTCTTCAATTTATGAGACCAAGAACTCTTGACCAAAGGCATGTTCTATTTCACATCTGTGACAAATCCCGATGCTACATACTCAGTCAGCACCTGAAACTGAAGACTGTGCTGTTCTATTGTGCCCAGTGTTTCAAACTTAACTATTTCTAAACCCTACTGATTTCAGTGGGAGAAATTTAAATATATTCTTTCTTTTTCCTGTGAGACATGTAATCAAAGAGCTTAACTTTAGCTAGATCATGCCTGTTCTCTAACACATGGCATGAAGTAAGAAACAGTGGGGCATGCTGCTGTGGGCCCATAGAACAAGAATATCTCTTCATCATATTTATATCTACACTTCTGATTTCAAATATTACTCTGAGATCTGGTTTGTATAATACTACTTGTGGTTAGTGTTATGTGCAGACCAGATAAACAAACCATGGATTGTCTTTTTCAATGCTTGGGCTGTTTTTCTTCTTCCTTCACCTGCTCTGTCTCTCTATTCCAAATAACTTTGCGGTAGTTGTTTTTCTAACCACCATTATGCCTCAGTATCCAGGTGAAACAACTTCTGATTTGGGGTTCACAAATAAATGGCCTTCTTCACATGTAACATTAACACATATGTCATTAAAATCATAGTTTGTTGGTCTTCCAAGGGCATGTCTGGTGGCCATGATTTAAACACCACAGAATTCATAGCCCAGTAATAAATCATGGCTCCTCCTCCTGAATTGGTCCTATTTAACAAATCATGGTTTGTTAGTGTTGTTGCATTGACATTCCAGAAAAGAACAGCCTGTAGCTTAAATAAATCAGGTCATTGTCTTGCCCTAGGCCAGACAGTTAGCTTTGCATTTGATCAGTTACTGGGACATTGTCGTAAATTTATGGCAGGCCTAGCATGAACAGTAGTTTGTTTGAATTTTAAGAGTTTTATAGGAAGTAAATAGTAGTAGTTGTTTCTTTTATTAAAATAAATTTCTATGGTTGTAAATCACCTGCTGTCCTTCATGGATCACTGCCTTCTCATGGTGAAGGGGCTTGCGTAGCTCAATGAAGCTACGAGCTATGCTGTACAGGGCCACCTAAGATGGACAGGCCATAGCAGAGAGCTCTGACAAAACGTGATCCACTGGAAAAGGAAATGACAACCCACTCCAGTATCTTTCCCATGAAAACCCCATGGACAGTACCAAAAGGCAAAAAGATATGACGCCCAAAGATGAGCCCCTCAGGTCGGAAGGTGTCCAATATGCTACTGAGGAAGAGTGGAGGGCTAGTACTAGTAGCACAAGAGAGAATGAAGCGACTGGGTCAAAGCCGAAAGGACACTCAGTTGCTGATGTATCTGGTGGTGAAAGGAGAGTCCAATGCTGTAAAGATCTATACTCCATAGGAACCTGGAATGTAAGATCCATGAATCAAGGCAAGCTGGATTTGGTCAAACAAGAGATGACAAGACTGAACATTGACATCTTAGGGATCAGTGAACTAAAATGGACAGGAATGGGTGAATTTAATTCAGCTGACCATCAGGTATACTACTGTGGGCAAGAATCGCTCAGAAAAAATGGAGTAGACTTCATAGTCAATAAAAGAGTAGGAAAAGCAGTACTGGGATACAATCTCCTAAATGACAGAATGATCTCAGTTCAAATCCAAGGCAAACCATTCAGCATCACAGTAGTCCAAGTCTTTGCCCCAACCACTGGTGCTGAAGAGGCTGAAGTTGACCAGTTCTATGAAAGCCTACAACACCTTCAAGAATTAACACCCAAAAATGATGTCCTTATCATCATGGGGGATTGGAATTTTAAAGTAGGAAGCCAAAAGATAACCGGAATAACAGGCAAGTTTGACCTTGGAGTACAAAATGAAGCAGGGCACAGGCTGGTAGAATTTTGTCAAGAGAATTCGATGGTCATAGCAAACACTCTTTTCCAACAACCCAAGAGACGACTGTACACATGGACATCACCAGACGGTCAACACAGAAATCAGACTGACTATGTGCTCTGCAGCCAAAGATGGAGAAGCTCTATACAGTCAGTAAAAACTAGACCAGGAGCTGACTGTGGCTCAGATCATGAGCTTCTGGTTCCAAATTTTAGGCTTAAATTGAAAAAAATAGGGAAAAGCACTAGGCCACTCAGGTATGACCTAAATCATATCCCTGATGAATATACAATAGAGGTGACAAATAGATTTAAGGAATTAGATCTGATAGACAGAGTGCCTGAAGAACTATGGACGGAGGTTTGCAACGTTGTAGAAGAGATAGCAACTAAAGCCATCCCAAAGAAAAAGAAATGTAAGAAAGCAAAATGGCTGTCTGAGGAAGCTTTACAAATAGCTGAGGAAAGAAGGGAAGCAAAAGGCAAGGGAGAAAGAGAGAGATACACCCAATTGAATGGAGAATTCCAGAGAATAGCTAGAAATAAGAATGCCTTCTTAAATGAACAGTGCAAAGAAATAGAAGAAAACAATAGAATAGGGAGGATTGGAGATCTCTTCAAGGAAATTGGAGATATGAAGGGAATGTTTCATGCAAAGATGGGCATGATAAAGGACCAAAATGGCAGGGACCTAACAGAGGCAGAAGAGATTAAGAAGAGGTGGCAAGATTACACAGAGGAACTATACAAGAAAGAGCTCAATGTCCCTGATAACTACGATGGGGTGGTCACTGACCTCGAGCCAGACATTCTGGAATGTGAAGTCAAATGGGCCTTAGGAAGTCTGAGCACCAACAAAGCTAGTGGAGGTGACAGTATTCCAGCTGAACTATTCAAAATCCTAAAAGACGATGCAGTAAAAGTGCTTCACTCAATATGCCAGCAAATTTGGAAAACTCAACATTGGCCACAGGATTGGAAAAGGTCAGTTTACATTCCGATCCCAAAGAAGCAATGCCAAAGAATGTTCAAACTACTGCACCATTGCACTTATTTCACATGCTAGCAAAGTTATGCTCAAAATCCTACAAGCTAGGCTCCAGTAGTATGTGGATCGAGAACTACCAGAAGTAAAGGCAGGGTTTTGAAGAGGCAGAGAAACTAGAAATCAAATTGCCAACATACGCTGGATCATGGAGAAAGCTAGGGAGTTCCAAAAAAATCTACTTCTGCTTCATTGATTATGCTAAAGCCTTTGATTGTGTGGATCACAACAAATTGTGGCAAGTTCTTAAAGAGATGGGAGTCTCAGACCATCTTATTTGTCCTTTGAGAAACCTATATGAGGGTCAAGAAGCAACAGTGAGAACTGGACATGGAACTACTGAGAAAGGAGTTTGGAAAGGCTGTATACTGTCATTCTGCCTATTTCACTTATATGCAGAGCACATGAGAAAGGCAGAGCTAGATGAATCACCAGTTGGAATTAGGATTGCTGGAAGAAATATCAACAACCTCAGATATGCAGATGATACCACTCTAATGGCAGAAAGTGAAGAGGAACTAAAGAGCCTCTTGATGTGGGTGAAGGGGGAGAGTGCAAGAGTTGGCTTGAAACTCAACATTAAGAAAACTAAAATCATGGGATCAGGTCCTCTCACTTCCTGGCAAATAGATGGGGAAGAAATGGAGGTAGTGACAGATTTTATTTTCCTGGGCTCCAAGATCACCGCAGATGGGGACTGCAGCCAAGAAATTAAAAGACGCTTGCTCCTGGGGAGGAAAGCTATGGCAAATCTAGACAGCATACTAAAAAGCAGAGACGTCACCCTGCCAACAAAAGTGCATATAGTCAAGGCTATGGTTTTCCCAGTAGCAATGTATGGCTGTGAAAGCTGGACCATAAAGAAGGCTGAGTGCCAAAGGACTGAGGCCTTTGAATTGTGGTGCTGGAGAAGACTCTTGCGAGTCCCTTGGACTGCAAGGCGATCAAACCATTCTGTCCTAGAGGAGATCAACCCTGACTGCTCTTTAGGAGGCCAGATCCTGAAGATGAAACTCAAATACTTTGGCCACTTAATGAGAAGGAAGTACTCCCTGGAGAAGAGCCTAATGTTGGGAACAATGGATGGCAAAAGAAGAAGGGGACAGCAGAGGATGAGGTGGCTAGATGAAGTCACTGAAGCAGTTGGTTTGAGCTTAAGTGGACTCCAGGGGATGGTGGAGGACAGGAAGGCCTGGAGGAATGTTGTGCATGGGGTTGCGATGGGTTGAACACGACTTCGTGACTAATAACAACGAAAAAATCACCTGCTCGTGAGAAATGTCATTGTTTATTGAGAAGTCTTGCCTCATGTTCTAGCTAATTGGTAATTATGTTTCTTTATGTAAACACATGCTTAGCTCTGTTTCAGTTAGTGGTATTATCAGGTAAAGGAAAAACAGATTTCTGGATTGGTTCCTGATAAGGGTTTAGGGTCCCCCCCCCCCTTTGGATGTTCTGGGATCTTTTTGAAAAAAGCATTTGAAGTGATACTGTTCAGCTTTCTTCTAGCTAATTTCTCCCCTACCACTTTGGAACACTATCTGAATTGAAATAAAGGCTGTGTGACTATTTTACTGGAGGTCACCAAAAGTGAAAATGCTACTTGATATTTTTGTAATAAGCATCTGTTCCTGCTACAAGCATCTGTAGTATCATATGGTAGCAGATGAGCATGAAAACCTGGTATGATTTAAAACATTTTTTATTTTTTGAAAGTATATCCAGTGCTCATAAGAAATATTAATGCTCTATAAAGTTACTGACTAATTATATCAAGTACCATTGCAATGTGAAAAGCTTTAAAATATTTTAATTACCATTTTGACAACAGACTGCTGTATATCATGTTGGAATCTGAAAATATTAAAATATTCAGAGATGTCAGTGGGGGCTTGAGCAATGGGCATACTACACAGTGTGAGCATATGGTATAGGCTACCTATATCTGAGACAATCTGTATACATTTTATCTGCTTAGTTTAATAATTCCATGTTTTCTCTGTCAGATCGGTCTTTTAAAGCTAGTGTTCCTTGGTACAATAGTTGGAAAGACACACTGATGGGACTGAACACATCCACATTTTATTCAGGTATTTTGTGTGGCTGGTGTGGGTTTCCTATATTGTCTCATTTCTGTTCCCTGATTATGTAACCTGTATATTTTTATAATCTTGCTACATTGTAGCACTTTCCTTTGAATAAATTCCCTGCTCTGAAACCTTGGTGGCGGCTGTATAACTCTAGTCTTTTCTTGTCCATACATATACTCTAGCACTAATTTTAAAATGCACTGTGATCATTTCACGAATCAAAGAATCAGTTATTAGAGATCATAATTCTTTACTTCGGGTGATTTATTTGATTGAGCATGCTATAGTTTTTATTGCCTAATTTTGCAGAAATGTTTTTCTCCTTCCTTTTAAGTAATTTTTGTGTGGCAAATTGAAATATTGTGAAGCTGAGATATATGTAAACTCCCTCCCTCTGTTCTTCCATAGCTGGGTTATTAAAGCACACTTCTGTTTAGGATCTCCTGTTTTTAGGGCACAAATATGTAGTTATTATTTTATGGAATTCAGATGTGTTTCACTAAGAGAACTTTTCTTTTTTGCATAGATTGTGTTTTCCCAGCATATAGTTGCTAGGAAAAAGCCAAACTTTCCCTTTCTAAGTGGACTGTTGTCATTTGACTTGAATGTGCATGTGTGATTAGAACAGGAACTTGCTGAAATGTTCTTAAGATATTTTCCCTGTTCTATCTCTCAGCATGCAAAAATGCTCTTGCCTGGGGGAAACTGGTTGCTGTGGATAGGGATGTATGAACTTTGGCAAATCCATTCAAATTGTATTTGCAGATTTTCAGGCCCCCTTTGTTTAATTGTCTACTCATTGACGGAATCAGATTTTCGAATCCGACAGAATGTATAATACAAATTCAAGCTTCCAAAAATGGGCAAGCCCCCCCCCCAAATGAGTATTTTCATGCTTTAGCCTTTTTAATTTTGGTTTGGTCTTCTATTGTATGCATTTTTCTATGTATAAATTTGCTACAAGTGTGTTCAACTTGGGAAAACTAGACTACTGCAGAATATGTGGTTTAGATTCATAGAAAATTCAAACTCCTCTGAGTCCACTGCAGATTTCTCTGACATACCTAACTGTAAGTTGTCTGAAAACACTCTGTACATGTACTTCTGCCTTTCATCTTAGCAGCCAACAAAAGTATGAAGACTTTTTTCTTAAGCTTTTAAAAAAAGCCTTGTGTTTCTGCCTTGTGCACTGTCTTCTTGCTTTACCTTTTTCATTTCTGCAACAAGGCTTTTCTAATATATTGGCCATGCTCACAGGTTACAAGAATTACAAGGTTTGTGAATGAGCCAGGTACTTGTACATGCAGCTAAACAAACCACAAGCCTTTATTTATTGTGATATGTTAATTAGGAACCCCAGGGAGAGACAAAGCAGAGTTTCTAGGTTACACATCTCAATAAATAAACCATTGACAGAAAGTTTTTTGTGAGCTGTCTGGAGATGCAGAGTGATTGGATGGGCTAGAAATATCCCAAATAAATAAATATTTACTCACTTCTGTTTGCAGGGGGAGTTCAGTGGGAGTGATGGAATCATGCTGGGTCAATAGCAATAAGAATTCTTTAGAATTGTAGATTATTGTAATATATGAATGAAATCATTATGAGTGAACTGAATATTGTGCCGTTGTCTGTGAGGTGCTGCTTATTCTGAGTATAAGTGCATGAATAACACCGTAGAAGTTGTGATTAATAGTTTTCATAAGTGTGTATATGTGCTTTTTGTACAAAGGACCCTTTCCTTTCTAATTCTTCATAGTATTGTGTCCTTAGTTGTCCAAACTCAAAGCATCTTTTGCTCTTCCTTGCCATAGTCTTGATATCTAAGAAAATTCACTTAAGTGCAGAAATTTGAGTGAAGGAAAAACTCATTGCATGTAGTTCACTGGTCTGAGGCTTAACAAGTGCAGTTAGTCAAAGATACTTCTATAGCAAATTCTGATAGTTTTAAACTTTCCTTTTCCTGTGTGTTTTTTTTTCCTTTCATTATGCTTGCACTTGGCAACCAGTTCTCCACGAGCACTGTATCCTTACTTTGTACGTCCCCCACCCCTCATTGTCTGTCATGAGCAGGTCTCTCTCCCCTTTTCCCCTCTCCAGCAGACTTAGATGAAACCTTAGAAGCACAGTCTTTTATTTGAGTTCTGAAGATTATATAAATCAAGGTAATGCTCTCTTTGAGATGTGGAATGGCATCTGTCCGAACTGAAAATATCCCCTCTAAACATCACCACTGCCTTATAGCACCCTCTCTCTCGATCTTTTCCTCCAGCTTCTGAAGGTAGCAGTCATGAAACCATTGAATCAGATGGAGGGCAAGGAAATCCTATGCTGGCTCCCCAGAGCCTTTCCAATCCATTGAATATTGCAAAAGGCCATGGTGGAAATGGGAGTCTAGAATGTCTGCAACTTCAGATTCTTCCCTGCCCTTCACCAGAATGAGAGATAGAAGAAGAAGAGAGTGATGAGGGTCCCCACCAACCATAAAACATGATGAAAAACGGTGGATTTTCATGAAAGAGGACAACAACAGTTTGAAAGCTATGGGACTGATTTGTTCCACAATTTGCCAAGGCCAAATTAACAAGCAACTAATTTCTTACAAAGAGGAGTGGGAGGAGTTATTGAGTGGGCAGCTTAACCTAGTCCCTACGCACAACTCCATGTGCTGCTGGTAGTGAGTCTCCACAACTGAGATTTCTGTTTTGTAATCTCATGTGACCCATTCCAACTGCTCTTGTGATTGGACATGTACAGAATATAACTCCCTCAAAAATTCACAGCTTGCAAGCACAGAACACAAAACAAGTGTTTGTTTTGAAGTGTTTTGTTCAAAAGTTTCAAAAGTTTTGGGATAAGTGGGAAAGGGTATTTGTTGCAGATCATTTAAAGAACAGACAAGGGGCCCCAAATGAGGAGGAGAAGGGCTGAATATATTCCTATTTTAGATTGGTATCTAAAAATTCTTGCATCATACCAATTTTTTCTGGTACAGATGGTGTATAGCTTAACGCAGGAATAGAAAATACTGGAGTTAAGTCAATGGCACAATCAAAAAGCTGTCTGCCCCTTTTTGGTTGAAAAAAGCCTGACATTCTTGGTACTTGGTAGGGAGGAGAAGCAGCTGTAGTGCTGCTAAGGTTCTCAGGAGGATTTGGAAAAGAGGTGGTTTATGCTTGGTGAGACAACTGTATGTTGGGAGCAAAATTTAGAAGAAAACAACC
Source organism: Varanus komodoensis (assembly GCF_004798865.1). Taxonomy (NCBI): domain Eukaryota; kingdom Metazoa; phylum Chordata; class Lepidosauria; order Squamata; family Varanidae; genus Varanus; species Varanus komodoensis. The sequence goes on from NW_025335438.1 coordinate 21,769,039, forward strand.
CACTCTTGTTTCCTCCAGGTGACATGCAGGTTGTGCTTGGGAAGCCAAGTCATGTCTAATACCACTAATTATTTCTCAGTCAAATAAAATTGTATTTATTCTGTATGGATGTGAATGTCAGTGGGTGTGATTGGGAGTTACTGTAAAAGCCTTATTGCAATTGTGATCATTGTCAAGGGATGTTCTAAAGGAATAATCATCATAAGATTCTGTTTAGCAAAATTAATGTCCATAAAATTTGTAGTTACTCCAGACTCCACTATAGTGAGTATAACTATATTCTTCCCCTGTGGTTTCTGGAGACACTCTTCCAACACTGCCTGTGAATGGGATGGAATTTCACAACTTTCTAGTTCCCTGGTGTTTGAAATCTTCCCTAATTAGTGGCTAGAGATTTGGAGTTTTTCAGCACCCTGGAGAGGGATTGAGAGAGTTGACAAAAGCAAAACAGACCAGCCAACTAACAATGTCATATTCTACTTTGGGCAGTCTGAGTCTAACTGAGCCAATTTACATCAGTTCTGTATCTGAGGTCAGGGGAGTGGGCAAGGCTGCTGACTGAGGAAAAGCTGGAGGGGTGGTACAGCGATTTACTAGTTCTTTGTGAATTTGTTATTTTGCTTCCAGCTGACGGACTGTGAGCAGAGTTGAATCAAAAGTGGTAGCATTTGGGACTGTTCCACACATGCTGCTTCATCCAAAATCTTGTCATTTAAGTCATCTTAGTATTGTGTCACATAAGTAGCATCATTCCACTGCACATCTTGCATCAGCAGCTGGAATTGGGTTGTGTCCCTGGCTACCGAGTCTTTGGATTTCTCTGGTGGTGGTTTCAGTCCACTGAGCGATGCCAAAAATGTTGCCATGCTGTCCATAAATCCTTGATAGTTTTCCAAGATTATTTGCCATGAAACACACTGTCACCCATTTCCCCTCAACTTCCATCTTCAGACTGCTAACAAATCTTTTTGTATTTTAGTGTAAACTGCACAGAGAGCCTTCTGGGCTATAGGGCAGTAAATAAATTTAATAAATAAAATAAACTAAAGCCTGGTCATCAGGAAAATTTCCTGACTTGAAATGTACCTTGGCTCCCTCAAAACTTTCTGGGGGCCCTACTGGACATTTCCTCTGGGTTGCAGGAACAGGGGCTACTGTATACATGGGCACAGGTGGATTTACTGTTCCAGCAGCCTAGAGAATTATAATGACAGCAGCCAGTTGATTCCGTAATGCTTTGTTTTCTGCAACAAGTGCTTCACCCACTTCCTTCATGTTGACCCTTTGGTGGAAAAAATGCCTTTTTTTATTGAGGCTGTTGTGAACAGGTCTCTCTCTTTTCCCTTTCTAGCAGATTAGATGAAGACTTAGAAGCATAGTCTTTTATTTTATTTTTACAGGTTACAAACAGCATAACAGTAAGGTAATGATCTCTTTGATATATGGAATGGCATTTGCCCATGTGAAGAGGTTGAATCCAAACTAAAACAATCTTTCCTTCCCTTTCATAAAGATTCTGACTCCACTCTCTGGTGGCTCTCTCTGTTTTAGGGCTAGATGGTGGGAACATTGGATACTTCTTAATCTGTCTGCTTGCTTTTACTGTCTTCTCCCTATAGGGTCAAGGGGCTCCCTGTCAATTTTCATGTCTATGTCCAGCTGTTTATTTTTTGAACTTAAATGCTACCCCAATAGGTCTTTCTGCATAACTCACAATATAAAAACAACACAACATTCTAAATTCAATAACATTAAATCAGCATATTCAAAACATATTAACACATCCAAATATAAAAGACAATATATCAAAATTAAATTATAGAACTTTAAATAAGACAATTTAAACTAAAATCCACTAAAACCAAACATGGGGACGATTTAAAAACCATTGCTGAAACAACCAGAGAAGAGGTGAGTCTTTGCCTGGTACTGAAATGTTAGCTGAGGCACACCTCTCTGGGGAGCCCATTTCAGAGGTGGGAATAGTTCCAGAGACAACTGCTGAGAAGGCCCTTCTTCTAGCTAACATCTGCCTCGCCTCTCTAGATGATGGATCCTTAAGAAGGACCTCCTGGCTTGATCTTAGTAGATGGATTGGTACATATGGGAGCAGATAGTCCTTTAGGTACCCAGAACCCAAGCTGTTTAGGGCTTTATATGTAGTTACTAACACTTTAAATTGGGCCCAAACTTCCACTGGTAGTCAGTTTAGTTGGTATAAAACTGGTTTGATATGGGCTCACAAACTAGTTCTTGTCAACAATCACGTGGTCCTATTTTGAACCAGCTAGAGTGTTTGGAATGTCTTGAAAGGCAGCCCCATGTAAACTGCATTGCAATAATCCAGCTGGGAACTTACCAGGGCATGCTTGACTGTGGCTAGGCTTTGTCTGTCAAGATATGGCTGTAATTGCTAAATTAGCTGCAGTTGGAGGAAGGTGCTCCTGGCCACTGAGTCCACCTGAGGATCTGAGGTGACATGCAGCCAAATTTTAAGGGTGAAACTTTGTTTGAGATAACAGATTGTAATGTTGCAGTCAAAACAGAAAAGTGGGATTTGACCAAATTGATTCCAGTTATAAGGGGAGAGTTAAAATGTTGACATGATACATACACAGATCTAACATGCACTGAAGTGAAATGAGTAGAAATAAATCTGCCCTGAGATTGACCATACTTCTCTTCTAGATTAGGAACTAGTGTAACACTTCTTCAAGTGAAGAATATTATTATTGATTATATACCTCTTGAATGTCATAGTAGGATTGGTTCTGATACTTTGTGTCCAGGTTTTTGGTCTATAAAAATGAGTGTTCTCTTTGAGAAAGTGGGTACTGACTAGGTAACCTATGGGGATATAAAGTATAGCAATGAATGAATGAATGGTTCATGGAATTGGCGCTTCAGTGCTGTAATATTAAATTTTTAGGATATACTTTAGTAATATGTTGGAGGGGTGTCAAACCTCTTTTAGTCTGAAGGCCAAATACAGGTTTGGAAAAGCTCTCGGGGACTGCATTTCTTGATGGGTAGAGCTCAGGACCACAGGGATAAGGGCCGAAGGCAGAAAGACAAAACAAAAATACCAGCATGGATAGGACAGGAAGGCATTGCCAAAAGTCAGAGATGACTTAACATCACATAACAAAAACAAATGTTAGCTTAACTGTTGCTGTCAATAACTAAGCTTTAAAAGAGGCCTTGCAACCTTTTAGAAGCAAAAACTGAGAAACCACCACACAATTGGAAGTCAAGGAGAAATGAATGTGACCATATTTGGGGAACCCCGGAGGGCCAGATTTTGCCCACAGACCTAAGATTTGCATGCCCACCCCCCAGTGTGTATGTCTAAGTGTCAAATAGTATTTTTTTCTGTTATGCAGAAGTGATGCATTGTTTTCAAACTAGTGTGTCAGTCTGAAGAAGTTACCTTAGAAGTTTAATGCAGAGATGGGACCCAGCTTTCTCACAATTACAGCATTCCTGACCAGACAGTTCTGATTTGAAATGTAAGATAAATGAGATAGGGGAGAAGAAAGAGTTGGCAGGTTACTCTGCAGACTCTAGGTTAACAGGCAAGATTATTGAGGCAGAGACTGAAAATCAAACCATCTTGGGTAGGGGAATGGGGAGATAATGGAGAATGGTGGACTAGGAGAGTTAATTCCTACACCCAGTGAGGTGGTACCAAGCCAAACAAGTGGACCCATTATGTAATGTCAGATGTTGCCACAAGCAGTATTAACCTTCCAAAGGGTAGTCAAAACTGAGAAAAAGAGGGGAGGAGGAGGCCATTTTAGTTTGTAAATATTGGCAGAAGTTACTCCCACAGATTGGAGGGATCGTTACTTTACTTTATGCAAATTGTCAATAGCTGTCATAGCACCCTGCAACATAATATTACCTGTTAAGCATGAATAAAAGGCTGCATTTTATAAGCTTTTATTTTGATCTGCTGGAAAACAAAACGTGAGGGAGAAACATGCTCATGATATATAATAGTCTGGATTGGTATATGTGCAGAGGTAAGGACTCAGATGTTTTTGTAGTTTTTCATTACAAATTCTAATACAATAATTTTCATATGTAGCATGTCATACAAATTTAGAATTATATATTATGTGTAATTAGCTTCATGAAGATGACACATATGAATTTAATCATGTGAAAGTTACTATTGTATGCAATGCCCCCTCCCCTCTTTAAAGGATGTTGTATGTAATTTTTGGGGAAAGCAGTTGAGATATTTGTTAGATGCTGCATGCTTCTTATTTTTGAATTGGTTCAGAATAACTTTAACATCAGTTCATTTATCTTATGATGAATGGTTTAGAATTTTTTTTAAAAAAGGCTTTCAGTAGTATAAGCTTACCAGGGAGGAAGTTCCACTGAACGTAATGGACTAACTTCTGCATAGTTATACAAAGGATTGTGCCTGTGTTGCATCTGAATTCTGTTTCCATAGATAATGTGAAAAATGGATTATAATGTAGATAAGACATAAATGCAAAGGTATTGCATTGCAAGCCAAATTGTATGGGATTGGCAAATGGTCCCAAAGCTTACATAGTGTTGCAGTGTATTGGAATATGGTGAGAACCACAGAGGTGAATTATGTAGCAATTTCCCATTTATGAACTACATGCTTGAAAAGAAATAGCCTCTTCTAAAATTTGGTAATCATACTGTGGAAATGCTCAATAAAGAATTGAACTTGATATCCTTTTTGAAAATTTCTCTTCCAGTTAGTTAAGCAACAGACGTGTGTTTATAATAATAATGTGGCCTTTTTAAAAAAATCTTAAAGTTTTCTATAATCTGTGTGTAATTTATTGCAGCTACTACTCCATGGTTTGAGGCTTATCGAGAAAGCTTTCTTCAGTCCATGCCAGCATCAGACCATGAATTCCTGAACCACTATGTTGCATGTATCCTTTGAAGCCATAGGAGATTGACTTGAATCTTATATACGCTTAATATAAGTTTTAATAGCAGGGTAACCTCATCCGTTATGCAATATCCTGTTTTTATAGTATTGATTAAAGGTATGCATTAACTCTGATTCAGTGTTACTGAAAACAGAACTACTGAGCTGGGATCCTAAATAAAAAAATCCTACAACACTCAGAAGGATAGGGGCAGACTCCAGGTTTGGGGGATGGAGCAGTCATTCTTATTATTTCATTTCTGTACTGCCCATAGCCAAAGCTCTCTCAGTAGTTTACAACAAAGTATAAAAACAATAAAATATAATAGATAATAACATTAACAAGAATTAATTTTAATTTTAAAATAGCATAAAGCATTCAAAAACATTAAAAACGACAATTAAAAAGACCCTGCCAAGGGTTTTTTTTAAGCCCCTGACTAATTGTGTTGGGCCCTGAATGATTAGGGACAAAGGCCTTTGCAAAGAGGACTGTCGTAACCTGGAGCTGAAAAGATGGCAAATTTAGTGCCAGATGGGTCACAGCAGGGAAGTTGTTCCAAAGCTGGAGGCCACCACAGAAAAGGCTCTTCCCCTAGTTGCCACCCTCTGAACCTCTCAAGAGGATGGCACCTGTAACAAGGCCCTAGTGGTTGAGTGTAGTGTTTGGGTAGATTTTGGTTGGGAGAGGCACTCTGACAGGTATTGCAGTCACAAGCCATGTAGGACTTTCTAGGTTAAGTTCAGCACCTTGAGTTGGCAACTGAGGCATACAGGCAGCCAATGCAGGCTGACTAGAACTTGTCTTATATGTTCAGACCTCTAGTTCTCAGTTATTAATCTGACTGCCACAGTTTGCACCAACAGCAGTTTCTGAGCTGTTCTCAAGGGCAACCCCATGTAGAGTCTATTGCAGCAATCTAATCTAGAGATCACCAGAGCATAGATCACTGAACCCAGACCATTACTATACAAGCAGGGGTGCAGCTGGGTCACTAGCCAAAACTGGTAGAAGGCATTCTGAGCCTCCAAAGCCACCTGAACCTCAAGTGAGAAGATGGATCAAGGAGCACTCCCAAGCTTCCAACCTGCTCCTTCAGAGCCCAGTTGAACCCCCGCATCTGGTCAAAGGAATCACGCACCAACAGCATCTTAGTCTTGTCTGGATTGAATTTCAGTTTGTTAGCCCTCATCCAGACCATTATCGTAACCGCACATTGGTTTAGCACATCCACAGCCTCACCTGCTGATGATGAAAAGGAGAAATAGAGCTGCATGTCATCAGCATACTGATGGCAACATACTCCAAAACACTGGATGACCCCACTCAGTGGTTTCATATAGATGTTAAATAGCATGGGGGATCAAACAGACCCCTGAGGAACGCCATGCTGAACAATAATCCTCAAGAACCACCTTCTGGAGATGGCCCTCCAAGTAGGGGTGGAACCCTTGCAATGTAGTGCTCCCCAGTCCTATCTCAACCAGCTACTCCAGAACGATACCATGCTTGATGGTATTGAAAACTGCTGAGAGATCCAGCCGTACTAACAGGGTTGCACTCACCCTCCCTTGCTCCTGACATAGGTCATCATACAAGGCAACCAAGGCTCTTTCCATGCCAAAAGCAGCCCTGAACCACAATTGAAATTGATCCAGATTGTCAGGACTTGGAGTTGACTGGCGAACACCCTCTCTAGTTGCTTGCCCAGGGAAGTAATATTTGCTACCAGCCTGTAGTTGTTCAAATTTTCTAGTTCAAGGGAGGGTTTCTTGAGAAGTGGTCTCACCACTGCCTCTTTTAGGCAGCACAGGACTGCTCTCTCTTGCAAAGAGGTGTTGATGATCTCCCTGGTCCAGCTGTTTATCCTTTCCTTGCTAGTTTAATAAGCCAGAAAGGCAATGCTGTGGTACAGAGGTGGTTGCATAAACCTCACCAAACATCTTGTCTACATCCTTGAGCTGATTGACTTCCCACTTTCTCCCTCTGTAATTGTTTGGGGAAATACTGCATGAGAACAGCACCACCAAGTTTTTCTCTCAGGAAGAAGCATGTAAAGTTTTGAAAGAATAGGCTGAGAGGCTAGGGGGCTAGGATGATTAATAACCAGTTTAAGTTTTTTTCCCCATAATGAACCCTGGTGGTATTGGGCAAATGGCCAAATCACAGTCCCACCTCTGCCTTCTCCTAGAGCACAGTGACTGGATAGTCAGTGACAAAACATTCCCTAGAGTTAGGAGGTGAACCTTTCAGTCAGTCAACCAAATTCCCTGTTTTCTTGCTTATAGTCAGCATTAAGGGATGGGCAACTGGTAGATAAATATTGGCCTTATACTTCCTCTAATACTTCATCATGGACTTCATTGACTACAGTTGATGATTACTGTGAGCCAAAACACGTGGAGCCACAAGTTCCCTGATACAGAGAAACAAAGCCTAATGATATTGCTTGAGGAGGAAACCTAAACTTTGTATTTTGAGGTCTGAATTGGTAACACAGTCTCATCTGAGTCCAGATGGTTGCTTCAGAAGGAAGATTGTTTTGCCTTGGGAAGCACCAGAAATGATCCTGATTCAACTTGGGATCTGGCTGATTCCAGTGCATCTCCTTAGTATTTATCCTGCTGTGCTAATTATCCTCAGTGTATATATCTCAGGTGAATAACTGCAGTTTTTGCATAGAGGTAAGGATAGGAACAGTAATGTTATGCTTGGAATAATACCTAAGGTGTTCAATATATGCATTGTGTCTCATCCTTAATGTCAATTCAGGTATGCTTGTGGTTTCATCTGGTGAACCTGAACCTGTGGAACAGTTTCTTAAGCTGTCACAAGAACAACATCGGATTCAGCATAGCAATGAATATTCTTATCCAAAGTGGTTTATTCCGAACACGCTAAAATATTATGTTTTGTTGCATGATGTGAGTATAGGAGAGGAACAGAGGTGAGTCTTCAAAAGATTCCTGAAAACTTGGTCGTATTGACTGAGAAGGCAGTTTAAGGTTATTTAGTACTCAGAATGAATACATATTTGCAATTCTACAAAAATTAAATGTCTAATATTACTTATGATGATAGCTGAGCTTCAGAATAGTGTGTGCTTGCTGAGCTTAATTAGGTTTGCTACCTTGGCAAAGCAAAGCTATTGTATGGATGCTTCAAGGAAGTAGATTGTTGCAAAAGTTCATATGAATACAATAAGATTGCAAAATTAGTTTTAACCTGTATGTAATATAGATAATTAAGCATCCCAACTGTTCCTGGCAAATTTAAGTTAACATTACCTTTTCATATGTATCCTCTATGTATGTGTCCATTCCTGGTTTTTACGCTTGACACTTTTAGTATCTGATCTACATTCTATTAGGCATTTTAATTCATTGATAGTTAAACAGAATTGAAGTTCAGATTGGCAAGGTACTAAGCTTAGTATGGACTGCCTAATAGGAATGGCTGAAAAATCTGAGAAGATTTTTCTCCTTGCTCATCTCTGTTTTAAAAATGCAGCACTTTGCCTGTCATGTCAGCTCTGTCTTTCTGTGTGTGTGTGATTATGATGGGTGTGCACTTCTTATTTGTTCCTATATAGCTAACTTTTCTGTTATCTGCTCCTTGTTTTTTTTTCTGTTCTAATTGTATAAAATTTATATGGCTCCTATCTCTACCTCTTCTCCCTAGGGAGAGTGCTCTTCTTTTAGGTGCTCATCTGGCCAGTTCTTTTATGCATAAACATATTAATAGATTTTTATCCTACTGTTCAGCCAGAAAAGCTTTCAAAGCAATCAATAAAACAAGGTAGCCTGCAGACACAGTATACAAGGAAAAGGGGATAGGAAGGGAAGAGAAAGTAGTTTCTCAGTAGGGCTGGTGCAATGTCCCCACTTCCCTTCTCATCTTCCTCTGTACAACCTGTTTTATTCAAATATCTTTTGTTTTCTCAGTTTTTTCTTGTTAAACTTTCCCAGAGTTCTGTGTGTTCTTTTATCTCTACCTATGCTATATCTGACTTAATATGACTACAAAACCTTGTGAAAATTTTATACTACTGTATCTTCAGCTCCCTTTATTCACTTCAGTATTTTTCTGTTATTTTGATTATCTTCTGCTTTATTATTAAATGTTTCTTCAATGTAGTCATGGTAGTCAGTTCATGATGGGCTTGCTGATAGCTGAAATTCTTACTGGGCTAGCTTTGATCTTGGTCTGATCTGATAAAATGTTTGTATTTTTCTGTTAAAAGTCACTCAACATGTATTAATTATGCCATAACTGCATATTTAGGATTCCTTGTTTTGTAATTTAAAGCACACTGTTTGGCAATAGTGTTTCTAGTTTTTTTAAAAAAAGATAATCTTTGCAAGATTAATGTCAGTATATTTTTATATAAATAATTCTGTATAACACTGGTTACTATTTAGTTCAGTTTCTGAAGTTCCCAGAAGTGGAGTTTTTTCCTTTAGAACATGCTCTGTGAATTTTTACTTTACAGATAACTTGCTAATTCAGCATTCAGTATGTATCTATATTAAAATGTTGTAGGTTAAAAGAGAAATCAGAACCTCTTGCCAGAAGTCTTGCATATGAAGACATTCCTGTAATATTAACACTTTTTCAGGGCTGATTTAATATATGAAGAAATGAAACAAAGATATGGAACTCAGGGATGCTATTTACTTAAGATAAATTCTCGTGGGTCTAATCGAGGAGCTGATGAACAGATTCCTGATCCCTGGAGCCAATACCTCCAAAAAACCAGTATCCAAACCCAGGTATATATTTATTTAAAATGTGCACTATTACAACTGTCTGCCTGTAGTATTCAAAAGGTTCTCTTTATTTCCTCTCATAATATTTGGTCATTCCTATTGTTCCATTTCTGCTAGCCTGCTGCTTTTGGCTTTTAAAAGCCTAATTGGGAATGTACTTCTACATAGCCATTTAAGTTTGTTTGATTTTTCATATATAATATAATCAGTGACAGCCGGTGTCTCTAGGAAGTTGGGATGCTAAAAATCACTGCTGTTCCCATATCTTTTGTCAAGACCTGGAGCACAGTTCACCGTGCAAGTGCCTGTAGAACCAGGATTAGACCTGTAGGTACTTGCAAGAATTAGAGCCTGTGCAATCATGTAGCATAGCTGGGAGCTCAGGAAGGCTCTATAAAAGGCTTTTCTAGGCTGCTCAGCTTGGTTGCCATGACATGGGTTTTCATGGTGGTGGTTTCATTTTCCTGAGCCTGCCTCTTTTCTTGCCCTACCTTCATTTGTGCCTTCCTATTGCCTCTGCTTTTGCCTCCAGTCTGACCCTATCTTGCCAGGTTCTGACCCTTGCTTTCACCATTGGGTCTGCTATGTACCTGATCTCTGCCTTCTCCTGACCTTGCTTTGCTTCTGGTTCTTCCATGCCTTGTCAGTATCTCACCCTAGTCTTTGCCCGGCTCTGTCTTCACCTTTGGGCCTGCCATTCCTTGCTGGATATCTGACCAGCACTTGTTCCTGATTCTGCTTTGCCTCTGGACCTGCTATGCCCTGATGGTGTCTGACTCCTCCTTGATTCTGATGTTATCTTTGCTTCTGTTCCTGCATCATGCTCGTAGCCTCCAACTACCTCCATCATGTCTGGTCTTGGTGCTTTAGCCTTAGACACTTGCCATCAATGACCACGACCTACGATCTTTCCTCTGTTCCACCTGTGCAAAGTTCCTACTAACTACTTTACCCCAGCTCTGCCCATGGAAACCCTTCCTATCAGCTAGTATAAATGGGGTTTCCAAGTTCAGAGTCAATGGACCTTAAAGAAGATTAAAGGAAGATACTGGAACTAACAAGGGTATGCTTGTGTTTTTTGTACATCATTTGTAAGTCTTCTAGAGGCATTTAGCTGGTTGCAGAATGCTGAACAAGATAGAAAAAATGTTAAAAGTAATATAGTTCACTTTTCTTGTAGGGCACTGATGGCTATTTTAGTTGGTTTTAAAAAGGTTTAGCTAAATATTAATGGAGAAGGGCTGTGAGCAGCAGTTATCTATGATACTTAAATTGAACCTTTCTATATACTTCTGAATATTGGACACTGGGAAAATAGGTCAGGGACTTTTATGCCAGACTTACGAGCTTCCAGAAGTGGTTGCTGTTGTTGAAAATGGAATGCTGGACTACACTGACCTTGGTCTAACCCAGCAAGATGCCCTGGTGTTTTTGCACCACAATTAGACCCAGTTAACATTGCTCTATCCTACACATACTGAAATAAAACTAATTTCCTAGAAGCAGAAGCAGAAATCAACTAACAACACAGAAGCACAATGATGACAGCAGCAAATATACAGTTACCCACCAAAGGCCTCATGAAAGAACCCACAGAAGACAGTTTCTCTTTTGTATCACCTACACTAAATTAATCTGTCTGCCTTTTGTTTTCTTTAATCCATGCAGCCTGATCCTCCTGTTTCTTAGCTTCCTTACCAGGAAGAGCTCTTAGATAGTCTCCAAGATATGGCTTTTTAAAAATGAGCAGCTGCTGTCTAGATGGTAGCCAATCACCAATAGTAGCCAGTTTGCTTCTACCATTCAGCCTCCTTTTCCATCCTGTAGCACAGATGTCCTTGCATGTTCTGTGCTCATCACAGCCTTCATCAGTGGCCTTCATCTTAATTTCAAAAGCTGTTGACATGTGATCAGTTCAGACATCTAGCAAACATGAGTCATCCCTTTCCTGGCAACCTGCTGCATGGGAGGCAGAGAGAGACTGCAAAGGTGCAGGAAGAGAGGGAAAAAAAGAGCCCAAAATAGAAAAGGGGTGCCTCATACCCTTTTTGTTCTGGTCCTGCCCATTATTGGCTCTGCCCTCACTCACTGTTGACATGTAGCTCCTAACATTACCCATGGGAGAATGTAGCCCTTGACAGAAAACAAGTTGCTAACCCATAGTTGATTGACTTCGCACTGAAGATAAGCTAATTGAAGGGGAACCTACATAGTTAGGACAGGCTCTGGCTTTGAGAGAGTCCTGAGCAAATTAATTGCTAATGGACATCCTCCTCCATTAGTGAGTTCTGTTGGGGCAGCTGATTATAAATACTATTTTAATTTGCCGCACTGCACTGGTAACATTGCTATTTAGAGCTCTTGTCCAGGAGGAAAAAATGAGGGGGAGTCTAGTGTAAGCATGGTATTTCTTTCTGGGAAGTTGGGACCCCAGCAGCTGTCCAAGGGTTCCAGAAGCTGATATCTGATTTCACGAGATGCAAAATGTAGACATCCCAGTTCAGACCTGGCACTAAGCAAACTATGGATGGAGAGTGAAACCTTTGTTTAACTGCTCCCACAGGCAGGAGAAACCAGGCAGAAGCAATCAAGCAACATGGACAAGCATGTTTATTTATTCTAAAGAATACTGACTTAAGGTCAAATGTGGCCTTCAAATGTACAGGGCTGAGGGCTAATCCTGGCTGGTTCATGTTATAGTATATTCTGCCAGTGGGATGCAATTATTTTGTACTTAGTAGTTGTGTAGGAGTTATATTTTCATATATAAAGTCTTTTGTTCAGGAAGAGGTGCTTTGATCAATAAATATTTTATTTTATAATCATTGTAGTTGCCCCTGCAGAGATAAACAACTTACTAAATTATATTGTCTCTCCATTACCTTATTGAGTTAGCTAGAAGGATTTAGATTATATTGGTTTCACTCTTTCAGCTGATTTCATGGATACTTAAAGTGTGGCCTAGGGCACTCTGTAAACCAGATCTGTAGCTAGCTGTGTGTGTGTGTGTGTGTGTGTGTGTGTGTGTGTGTGTTCTTTTTCTTATTTGTACTTCAGTAAATGTACCGTGGAGAGTTATGATGACAGGGTATCACCCTGTGAATAAATTACACAGTGTGAGTTGTTTGTGGAACAACCCATGATATGCATATCAGATAATCAGGCCCACTGTGGGTTGTTCTCACTGGGATCCTAGTGTTCCTTACAACACAGCCTGTCTTATTTTCTTCATCCCTGTTTTAATTGCAACCCCATTTTGTTCTCTACTGTTGTTTCTTCCCATTCCAAGGTTGTAAAAAGTGCAGTTGGGCTCACTTTTTTTAATTTTTTTTTATTAACATTTTAAACTAACACTAAAAACATCAAACATCACATACATCGGATTTACTGAGTCATCCCCCTACTACATATTTTTAAACATTCTAAAGTCAAATTCAAATCAATTTATAATAATTTGAAAACATCTCTAAGTTTACGCCAAGTCCCGTTTGTCCAGCCAGTTACAGAAAGAATCCCAAGTTGGACAGAAGTCAGTGTCCTCTTTCTCCTTCAATGATAAAGTCAATCTATCCATTTCTGCACAGTCCAAGGTCTTTCTTACAGTCAATCCATCGATGGGTAGCTCCTCACTTTTCCAATATTGAGCAAATGCAATCCTCGCCGCTGTGATTAGGTGCAGCATCAGATACATTTCCTGTCTGTTAACGTCTTCTGGTGTGATGCCTAACAAGAATACTTCAGGTTTAAAAGCAAATGGTTTTTCTAATATTTCCTCCATCCATCTATGTATTTTAATCCAATACTTTTTCGCATTATCACAAGTCCACCACATATGATAGAAAGTACCCACTTTATGTTTACATTTCCAACACCTATTTGACATATTTGGAAACATCTTAGCTAATCAGGGCTCACTTTTCTTTTGGCTCCCAAACTGCATTATGTCTCTGTAATTCAGTTTACAGTCCTTTGGAGTTGCACAAGTCTTCTCTTTCACCTGTCTGGTATATGCAGTCTTGTCTGGCCTACTGGCTTATCTGTTATGACTGTCAAATGGTTATTGATCGACAGGTGCAAGCGTCAAGGCAGAAGAGCAGGGAAGACTGCATATATTAGAAAGCTGAAAGAATGCACTTGTGCAAGACTGGACCCCTCCCCTCCAATAATGCAGACAATTGTGCATCGTTCTGGTGCCAGAAAAAAAGTGGCATAGTAGTGGTGATTGCTCCAAAGTACCCCTTGGACACCAGTGGAGAGGCTGCTGCTGACACAGTAGCACAGGCAAGAATGCAGAGTGGCAAGCGGTACTTGTCGCTTCCTTCAGTCCAGTGTGGGGTTGTTGTTTTTCTGGGATTGAATCATATAGCATCCTATCATGGGTTCAGCAACCATTAGGTCAGGTGTTGTCAGGCTAGCTTGTTTCTCCAGGTTCACACCACATGCTACCCACCATGGCTAATTGCCCACAATCAGTTTCTGTCTTGTGCAAACTCAGTCAGTGTAAATCTCTTGGAAGATTGCTGTACAAATATTGATCTGGAATTCAGTGAAAATCTCATGTCACTTTATTTAAACCAAGTTCTAGATATTCAAAATAAAGTAAGCAAAATTATTTGGAGGAAAATAATGATTTCTAAAAGAATATGTTGCCATTTTAAAGTTGAAACCTTTTTGTATGTTTTATCTTGGCAGGAACCTTATGAAGATAGCCCATATACAGTCATTTCAGATAAGAATTCTGATCACTTTATACCAGTGGATGGGTTAGATAATGATTCCAAAGGTATATTTCTTTTGACAGCAACTTACTTAACCCTGCCCGCCCCCCGTCCCGCGCACCAGTGAGCATCACAATACCACAGATCTCAGTTATTTGTGCTTGATATTGTCCTGCCTTCATCAAGCTGTACCAGTGTAACTCATATAACAGTATGGCAGCTGGGTAATCTCTGGTTCTGCTATGAATTTACAAGGTCACATTTTGCAATCTGCTATATCTTGGCCTCATCCCCCATTTGAATTATGAGAATAGCTATGTATAGTTTATTGGTCTACTGTGCAGTTTTTCTAAGGAATACTTAGGTAATATATGTGATGTGCTTTGAACAATCAGAAGAGTATCAAGTTCTGTATAGGGATGCTGTTGGTTTCCTGATAAATTATTCAAGAGCTTTTGCTACAGTGTTGGTGTTCATTCACTCAGGGATCCACTACATTACAGGGATCATTGTTCTCTTCACAAGTGTTTTCTTTACACAAGAAAAATATCACTGAAGTAGTTGAGCAAATAGTAAACACATAATTCATAGAAGTCTTACTGTTTCTCAGAATCTTAATATCAGTTAAGATATGGCTTCTGCTTTCTGAGTTACTGTCAGGAAATCAAAATATAGCTGCTACCTATGACCTGCTTGTGTGTCTTTGTAGACATCTCAGTAGAAATGTAGCCAAAGCACAAGACTGATATTATAGTTATATGTGGTAATGCTTTCATTGAAATAGACTAGGATTTGCCATTTCCCCTCTTTTCTGTGTTTTTATGGATTTTCCCCAGTAACTTGGTAGGATATTTGTCATTTTTTTAAAATGAACACTGGTATTATTTTAATAACATAGACTAACGTAAGTTGGGAGTGACAGTAGCAGCATAATATTCTGTTTTGTATGCAAACCTGTGTATCTGTTAACAGAAGGGCTCCTTCCATTTATCAAAGAAACCAGAATCCCTTGAAGGTTCTATTTTGGAGATATGAGGTGTGTGTGAGGAACAATTTTAATTAATTACTCCTTCCCCTTGCAATCCTCAACACTGCTTCATTGCTATATTGGAGGGCTCACCATGCCTCTAGAGTATATCTTTTAAGGATTGCAGAGGTGATAGTAAATCAGGAAAAATCAGCTCTTCACCCATGGGAGATCAAGTTAATTATATTCTCCTTCATACAGTTCTGGATCCAAGTGATTTAACACAGAGAATGAAACACTGTATTAATAACTACAAATATTTTGTAGGAAAGTATGGCATAAATTAATAGCAGCAACCTAGTAAAGTCTTGATATAAAAAGAATTCCTGTAATTGGAGTTAAGTATAATGAGTAATTGTTTACATAATTTGTTTTGCAGTAGATGGTTTATCAAATAACTATAAGATTCATCCACTCCAATTGGATCACAATAGCGACAATAGTTGTTGTGATGGCACTGATTATGTAAAACCAAATGCATCTATGCATGAATTGAAGAAGTCAAATACATGGACACCTCATGGCACCTGTTTGACACTCACAGATCATGATCGAATTCGGCAGTTCATACAGGAATTCACTTTTAGAGGACTTTTGCCACATATTGAGAAAACTATCAGGCAACTTAATGACCAGGTAAGCCATTCTGACTTCGAAGTAGCTTTTTTGCTTAGCTAATACAAATTTAAATAGATTGAGATACTTGTTAACCTGTATCAGGGTCAGCCAAATCCTTTGCTTGCTGATTGGATATAAGCTCAGTGGGCCTTTTTTCCAAGTAAGTGTCCACAGCATTACAGTTTATTAGTGCTGTAATATGAATACGACTTTATACAAAGGCCTTGTCCATTCAAATGTGTAGGTAATGCAAGGACTGTTCGCAGTATTGTTGAAAACTATAATACTGATGTTGACATTATTGGTTGAGCTCTTTAGAGCTATGTAAAGTGTGCATGGCGGCTGACCTCTTCCATCTAAGTTCCTGTGCCTGCAATAAGCTGCTTCTGGAGATCAGTGAGGAACATGGGGTTGCAGCTAGAAAAGAAAAACAGCTGCCTTCTAACTGTGTGTGGTAACACATTGTTTTGTTTATATATTTTATTTATTCCTTGCCTTTCCTCCAAGGAGCTCAGAATGCATGCATGAATGGTCCTCCCTTCATTATTAGGTTAAGCTGAGGATTGGCAACTGGTTTAAGGTAACTCAGAGGGCTTTGTGTTCAAGTGAGGATCTGAATTTCACTCATAGCACCCTTAAGTACTGTACTACACTGACTTTTAGTATGAGCTCACAGACTTCCTTGGGAACCCAACCATTGTGTGTACTTCCTTCCTCACCAATGAGAGGAGAGTCTTGCCTGTCCTTTTACAAGCCATGATCAAAGAATATTGAAAATTCATTGTTTAAAATTCTTTCTTTAAAATAGCCATCTGATGTGGAAATGGCTACATATTAATTCTTGGTATTACAGTTTTAAGTGTAACTGCACTTTTTTAATTACAAAGTAAATGGTTTTAAAATAATGTCTTATATAGTTTATGTGCCTCATAGCATTAATAAAGCATCTTGAAATTATAAGGCAAATTCCAAACAAATATTAGTCAAGATCTGTTGACATTGTGATCAGTAATTACATAAAAACACTATTTTACAATAATCTCTGTATTTTTGAGGACATCACTTGCTGCTTCTGTTGTTGTGACAGAAACTAATTGGGTTCTCCATTTTACAGTGAAGCAATTTCAAATTTTATTGTAACAGCTTGAGTTGTTTGATATAAATGAATGACAGTTTCCCTGGCAGAATTTCTGGAAGCTATGTCAATCACAATAATGTTTTAAATTCTGTTGTTGTGACATGCTAATTATAAGTTCTTGGCTCACAGTTCTTTTGGTGAACAAATAAATCTATTGTGTTGGATCCATCCATGGCCTTCAATCCAGTAGATTTTTATTCAAATGAAAGGAATGGATAAAATTTGTTGCTTTTCTTCACAGTAGCTCTCTGAATATTTGCTCCAGAGGGTTGGGGAAAATTTCAAAAACAGTTGTATGGGGTAGTGAATGAGCAAGGGTTCAAAACCTTTGCACTTCTGTTTGTAGGTGTCTCTGCTGCTTGAGGCCTTTAGGTTTACAGAAGGTTTCCTTTAATGAAGAGGATTTTAAATCATGTCTGAGTAGTTTGTGTCCTCACAGCATTATTAAAGCATTGCTTCAATTAAGAATGAAGATTGGGGTTTATAAATGGAGTCTTTTACCTAATTGCTGCTACTTTGTTTCATTTAGACAAATTCAAGCAGTTTGTAACTATTGTGCTGCTGTTTATCCACTAATTTGATCTTAAAATCTGTATTATTATGGATTTTTGTAGCATTATGAAGCAACGTTCCTCTTCTGATAGGACATAAGTTCCCATATCATCCATCTCAGCTTTTTTCTAGGAATAGTGTTAAATTTAGATGAAGATCTGCTTGGCTTAAAAAGTGCAACATTTAGGACAGTATCTGCTGATGTCATTCTGCTGATGCACATTATGTTGTGCTAGCTCTGGCACATCACAAGGAATGTAAAATTTCTGGAAAGATTTGAAGCCATAAGGAGGGAACTTTTTTTGAAAAATACATAAGAATCTTTTAGAAAAATTGAAAAAATGTGACACTGCTACTCTTTCCAGATTGAAAGTCATTTCATAACTACAGGAACATAATATATGTTATTTATAACCTAGTTTGGTATAACATTATAATGTTTGGTATTAAAAGTGCAGCTTACTCAGACAATTATTACAAACTTAATTTACCTTTAAAATGTTTGAATGTGCCTGAACTTTAAGGGACACTCAAGTGTAAGGAGCCTCTTTGGTTTTACCATATGAAAAGCATGCAAATAACAATAAAACAGAGGAAAACACCAGTATTTTAACAGTAGTTAAAATAAAATTGTATCGCTCCAATACTATCCTTCCCAATGTCAAGCAGACATAAAGCAATCATTTGCATAAAATAACTGAGAGGAAAAAAGGATGGGTTGAATTAAGACTCAATGAAGTTGTATAAAATTGAATCAGTTTCATTTTCTGAACTGTTGCAAACTGTTTCAGTTTTTAGTTCTTCTCTTTCTTCATCTTTGTCTTCATCATAGTTATCATGGAGTTCTAAAAGCTGAAGGTTTGCCTGGATTGTACCCTTTTACACATCAGTTGGTTTCAGACTTGATGTATTTGTAAACATTGAGCAGTTTCTTGTAATACAAAGGTTGGAAGAATCTGAAGAAGGTGGAAAGTAAGAGGTGTTAGAGACTCTGTGTGCCACCATATTACAGGAGGCATCTGTTTGGCAGAATCCCAGATTGCTTACCTGGACTAAATCCCTGAATAACTTTTGCATTTGGAAGTACCTTTCCAAAAGCAAGTTTTAAACACTATTTTGTAATCCAGGCAAATGCAGTAGCATTGCTATTATCACTTTCCTGCCTTTGAATTTTAGATGCAATAGATTTATAGCTACATGGGCAGCAAATTCTTGTTTCTTGATTGCTCACTTCACAGTTTGTAAGTGGAGATGCCTTGAGATTCTCAAAAGTGTTTATATCCCTCTTGCAAACTGCAATTGTGAATAGTTTTACATGTTTTATTACTACTTTTGCTTGTCTGTATATCTTTTGGAGAGTGTCCAGTTCCATCATGTCTTTAAGAAGTAAGTTTAGTCCATAATTTGCAAATCCCCTTACACTGATGTATGGATCCTTATCCATTATGATCCCCCATGTTGCTTTCATATTACTTGCATTGTCAGCTAGCAAAGCTAATATTTTACCACTCACAGTTTTCTGTAGGGCTTCACCTATTTTAGAACTAGGAGACTATGCAGTGTGGCCACTCTCTCTTGATCCAATGATTTTGCAGGAGGAGAAAACTGCTTGAGGTGGTGTTATCATCAAGTTCATGATTCCTTCTCATATTTGGGGAAGTCTGGAGCCTTAGGGTCACATCTGCACTGGCTTTAACTATAGTGAACTGTATATCCATGTCCACTTATATGTGGTTTACAAACCAGATTCATGTCTTACTTTTAGGCTGTGCTTATGTTGGGAATCTTGATGAGTGTTAATTGTGGATGAGACAAATACAGGTGCAATCTCTAAGGCCTCTTTCTGAGAGGAAGGAGGGAGGGATTTGCATATAAGAAAGCAGGAGTTGTTCTGCCAGTTCCTTCCTCTGTAATTAGAGATTATGCTTGCACCAGACCTTTGTCCTGAACTACAGAAATATTTAAAGCTGTATTAAGAACATGAGAAAAACATAAAAGGTCTGTTTAGGTCAGAATTGTGTCCCTACTGTGGCCAGCCAGATGCTCATGCGAAATTCACAAGTAGGACATGAGCTTGGTAGCACCCAGTTGCTAGTGTCCCCAGCACTGGCAACATGTAGCTAGAATGACTTGTAGTTATTGACCCAGTTTGTATATAGCGGTGGCAAATTGTGGGTTAATTAATCGACCAATGATTTCTGACAGTTCAGTGCAACTAGCCCTATTGATAGTCTTATCCTTCATGAATTTATGTAATTTCTATTAAAGGTTTCCAAGTTGGCTGCAGTCACTGCATCTTGCAAAAGTGAATTCTGCCTTGAATTTCAGCCAGTTAACTACATTGTATGACCCCGAGGGTCTAGCATTAAGTTAGAGAGCAGGACGTTTCCACATCTGCTTTCTCCATACTGCAAATAATTGCATGTACCTCTATTATGTCTCTCCTTGTTTGTCTTTTCCCCTAAGCGTGAAATGTTCCAAATCAGGGAAGTAGCTCTAGCCCCTTGACCATTTTGCTTTTTTCCGACTCTACCATAGAAGTTTTCGAACCAGAATTCTGAATAATACTCCAAGTGTAGTTGCTTCAGATATTTGTATAGTATTTCAGATATTGGCAGCTTTATTTTCAATATGTTCCTATTCTGAAAGCTATATGAAAACATTTCAGTTCTTGATTTTGCAAGAGTAGTCTGTATGAAAAATGTACTCACTCTGAGAACTTTTATTTAGTCAACATTAAATACACTGTGTTTACAGTTAATGGGATAATATTTCCTTCTTATTTTTCAGTTAATATCCAGGAAAGGCCTGAGTCGATCACTATTTTCTGCAACCAAAAAATGGTTTAGTGGCAGTAAAGTTCCAGAGAAGAGTGTAAATGAGCTGAAAAGCACTTCTGGTTTGCTGTGAGTAGACCTACATAGTCATAAAATACACTGTATTTTCCTTTTACTGGGTTTCACTCTGCTGATTTCCATGTTTTCCTGTCACTTTTTTTGACATTGAAAAACAGATCATCTTGATGCCATGGTGAATTCTCTAGTTAATAAACATAGATGTGCATAAGCCTTTTGCACCACACCTAACAGTTAAAATTGAAATTCTTTTATAAATCATAGTTTCCCATCATGACTAAACATGGAGGCTGTACCTACTGAGGTTAAAGTTGGTTTAAGAACTTGGGTTGTTCTGTACTTGGTAATGGTACCTTTCATATTTAGATGTAATGTGAAAACATGATTAATTGAAAACTTCAGTTTATTAACTCGCTATGTGATTCTCTAAACTGGGTTAAACAAACAAAATAATAGTTTGTTTAAAGAACAAAGGTAACTGAGTCACCACAGCAACCTTGTAGATTTTTTTGGCCTGGTATGTAGTTCAACTGCATAAAAATATTGATTTAACAACTTCTACTGCTGGTTAGGGACTGCAAGTGGCGCAGTGGTTTAAACCGCTGTGCTGCTGGGCTTGGTTGATCGAAAGGTCGTTGGTTCGAATCTGCACAACGGGGTGAGTTCCCATTTCCCCGTCCCAGCTCCTGCCAACCTTGCAGTTAGAAAGCATTCAAATGCAAGTAGATAAAAAGGTACCACTTTCGTGGGCAGCGTTCTGTGCACTTTGGTGTTTAGTCATGTCGGCCACATGATCATGAATACTGTCTGTGGACAAACGCTGGCTCCCTCGGCCAGGAAACGGAGATGAGCACTGCCCCCTAGAGTCAGGCATGACTGGACTTAATGTCAAGGGGAAACCTTTACCTTTACCTTTTACTGCTGGTTAAGAAATAGTAGTTTTTCTGAAAAAAATCCTGTTTTATCTATGATGACAGTAACTCCATTATAGTTGCAATGGATGTGGATATACTGATTTTTTTTTTTAAGAAAAAAAACTTTTCTTCAGGGTATCATTGAAATTAGTAGTGATTTTTTTTAAAATGATGCTCTAGTTGGTGTACTAGATTCAAAGTTTTTCCCCATTGGATGGAAGAAACTTCTGCTGGCAGAAAGACCTGTTCCATGAGTGGAACTCTTGTTTTACTCATGTGTGTTAGAAAGCAATTCTTAAATTGAATGGGGAGCAGAATTTTGGAATAGCTAGACCTTGTTTCTTGTGTTTATATGAATGCGATGTGTTATTTCCATCAGATTGTTTTTCACATCATTCTTATTTTTAGGTATCCTCCAGAAGCACCAGAGCTTCAGATTAGGAAAATGGCAGATTTATGTTTCTTGGTGCAACACTATGAACTTGCATACAGTTGCTATCATACAGCAAAGAAAGACTTTCTGAATGATCAAGCAATGCTTTACGCAGCAGGAGCACTGGTTGGTGCATTAGCTTGACTGTTTTGAATATGTATACAATTGCCTTTTTCCTTCTAAATGTCTGCTTTGCAGATGCTAAGTTTAGTTGAACATTAATTATATGAGGTACCTTATGAATTCATATTGTTTCTCATATGTAAACCATATTAACTTACCCCAATTATAAACACTTAGGAATAAGATTATTATTATCCCAAAAGTTTTGAAGTTGTTGTCATAACAAATGGTGATGCCATAAAGGGCATTACATAGCTGCATACATTTGTCAGTGACTATTAACTATGACTAATAAATAGAGTCTTCATATTTAGTGGCAGTATGTCTCCCAATGCCATTTGTCAGAGACACACACAGCAGGACGGGGTGGTTACATCCATGCCCTTCTTGTGGAAAATACATATTTTGGGACATTGTGGGAAAGTGGATGTTGGACTCAATTGGGGTGGGCAGTTTGTGGGCCAAAACATATGGAGAGGAACAACTTCCATCATCCTTCACCATTGGCTATACGGGCAAAGAAGTTTGTAGGCCAAAATATTTGGAGGACACAAGTTTCCCGCCCTTGGATTAGATGGACTTTTAGTATTTTCTTAGGATTTTATGCAATAAGTGAAGTGAGACTATGTGAAAATTAGTAACAAGAGACAGTATCTAGTGCAGCCATAGGTATAGTACTGAATTATTTAGCCCTGTGCCACATGAAACAGAAATCCTCAATCTGCTTCCTTGAAAATATTTTTGACCCATTATTGAAATTTACATGCACATAATTTTTGTTGTGATTAAAATTTTGTAGCAAAAACAAGTGATAATATTTTTATTTAATAGGAAATGGCAGCAGTATCTGCTTTTCTTCAGCCAGGAGCACCAAGACCATATCCTGCTCATTACATGGATACTGCAGTTCAGACTTACAGAGATATCTGCAAGTAAGTGTTTATTTTTCAGTTCTTCCTGGCAGAAGTTAAACTGTGAAACTTACTGAACCCTTTTCATTGCTCAGTGGTAGTATGTGATAACTCCATATAACACCAGCAGTATTGGAAGCTGCATTTTTAATTTTTGAATGCAATTATTTTCATTATTAGGCAAAATCCAGCATCAAAGTTATTTCTATCCTATGCAAAGACAAATGCAAATGCGTTCATGGTAACTTAGAATTAGTGACATGAAAGTGTGTTCTAAAATCAGAATTAGTAACTAAAGGCTGATTCTCTTGTATTTGCTGCACTTCTTTTCCCTTCTTAACCTTGGTCAAGGAAGTGAGGCGAATTGAGATGAAATCTGCAAATGCTCACAAGCACTAGTGGGCCCTTTATTTACTTATTAAAACATTTTTATGCCGCCCCATTCGCCGAAGCCTCGGGGCGGCTTACAACAATAAATTAAAATAATTATAATCTTAAATTAAAAAATATAAACATTAAAAATACAAAAATACAATATAAAAATTCATTGTGATGAATTAGTCTCCTGCTAGGTATGCAATTCCTGTGTGCTAAGCATGGTGTGTGCAACCTGCAGGCATTGCTAGGTGCACATGTGCAGTCTTTGCTGTCTCCCAAAGTATACAGTGCATCCCTACCCACAGACTGGGTTCCTCACTAATATTACTAAGCAATACACACTATTACTAAGTAATTAGTAATATACTAATTACTACTTAGAATATTAATTAACTAGCAGCTCTTGAATTGTGTCACAGTTTTACCAATGAGTTCCTTGCAAGAGGAAGAAAGGCAGGATATAAATGTAATGCCATAATAATACAAAAGAAACCAAGTTAAAACTGTATAGTAATAGAGCAGATTGACTTATATGTGACATTGCTTGTTCGTGCTTATTTATTCAAACAATAAGACTAGTATTAATAAAATGGTGCTATAGCTATTCTGTTTAATTAAAATTTGACAGATTCATATACTAATCTATCAGGTGCCGCTCATGAAATACGTGTTCAAGATAAACAACTGGATTTCCATTTCTTGTTATTTAGGAACATGATGCTGGCAGAGAGATGTGTGTTGCTCAGCGCTGAAATTCTAAAAAGCCAAAGCAAATACTCAGAAGCAGCTGCTCTTTTAATACGTTTAACCAGTGAGGTATAGAAGAATATTTACTTTCTTGTATATTGAAATGAATTGGACTTTAAAAAAGAAAAAAAATCTTATTATTTAGGATGTGACTTTCTGGGTAGATCGAATAATGCCCAGAAAGAAAAGATTATAGATGGTCAAATATTTTTACTACTGATTTGCAGAAAGGTATTCTGTATTTATTAATTTTGGGGAAAATCATGAGACATGCCACAGAATAAAGTTTTGTACTTTTTCATTAAACATATTTAAAATACTCTATTAGCCTTTTTTGAAAGAAATTTGTTGGAAAGTTAAAATAAGCATAGTTTTCATAAGGTACAGTATTATGCATTTTCTTCTCTGCAAAATGAAAACATACACATTCAAGCTGTGAAATAGGCTAATAGTGGTATAAGCTGCTTTATATTTTCTATCAGTAAGGTAATATAGATGATATTGATCTGATTTTCTTGAGTGTTTCAGAATTACAACTTAGAGTTACTTTATAATATTCAATATGTATTCCCTTTCTCATTTGTTTTTTCTTAAATATATTAAAGCTTACATTCTTGTTTTTAATTTTTCTGTGGAAATATGGCAGCAGAGCGCTTGGATGGGAATGGTGAGTGTTAGAAATGTTAGCTGGAGTAGCTAGAGGATTAGGCAGTGTGTTAAATCTGTCATCACTCATCTCTGTTACCAGTCTGTTTCAATACCTGACTATGGATCAAAATATTAGAATTCATGTTGGTCAGTGTGTGTGGTTCTGAACATGAACATTTGTATCAAAACATTACTGTGCTGGAGTATTGGTAAATAACATTCAGAAGGAATATCGTGACCGTTAAGAATATTTAATAATATCTAAACAAAAGAGAAGAACATCTCTATGGAAGGCAATTTTTAGGTTTGAATTACTTTTGATTCTATAAGCATTTTCTACAGTAAATATCCACAGCTTTTGTTAATTGTCTTGAGTGATGAACCAAAACAGGAAGAAGAATATGCCCAGTTTTAAAATGACAAGATTACTTTGAATTTAAATTCAATCAGAAAAGTGGGTAATTCTAGTATGCTTACTCTGCTTTGTCCAGTGCAATACTGAGTAATTTTTGTGGTACATGAGAAATCATCTGTGCAGTTTTAAAAAAGAGATAACTATTTTAAATTTATAAACAATATAATAAAGCAACATATAAACAAACCCACATTATCTAGAAATATACTATAAAGATAGGAAGTATGTATATACCAGCATATCTTAACCATAAAACCTAAGCAAATTGTTCACATCTTAAGTGACATCATTGGAAAGCTCTTCTGTTTTAGCAAATTTAAATTGCACTGCCTTGCAGAAGTATTCACCCCCCCCCCCACATTGTCTTTTCCACATTTTGGTGTGTTACACCCTGACATCAAAAGGAATTTAAGTGGCCTTGATACCACTTGATATACCCAAGATATTCAGCACTGTGAAAATGTAAAATACTTGTTTAAGCACAAAAGGTGCTTAAAGGAAATGGCACAAACGTTAGGTAAACAAAAACCAACAGGCACTTGGTTGTGTATTTACCTCCTGAATCACATGGTAGAAGCATTTATTAAAAATTTTTATAGACCATTTTATAGCAAATACTCTCAGTATGATTTACAGCATAAAATATAATAACCATAACATATCCATAGTAATTAAAACAATTCAAAAATACGAACAATTGGAAAGTGTGGCAGTGAAAAGTGAATATAATTTATTCAATGCTAGCTAGTGAAAATGTAAAGAATAGGCACATTTTCAGTGCATCCATAATATGATGCGTCCTTCCATAGTTTTGGACTTCAGAGCCTTCTCTTGTGATATTTTTAGCATTATGCTTTACTGTTTACTTGTAACTTTTGTCTTATTACTCACTGTTTTAAATAGGATTCAGATCTTCGGAGTGCACTGTTATTGGAGCAAGCTGCACACTGTTTTATAAACATGAAAAATCCTATGGTTAGAAAATTTGCTTTTCATATGATTCTGGCTGGCCATAGGTATAGTAAAGCAGGGCAGGTAAGAGCAATAATAATTGATTTTATAGTTTTCCAACATGCATTTTTGTTTTAGCGCCTTCATCAATGTTATACCTAATTCTGTTCCAATTGAACACTGTGCTAACAAATTATGGTTTGTTAAACATGAACAACCCAGAATCCACAACTTAACATCAGACATTGGGTTCTTTTTATGAGTTGCTCATAGCTCACAAATCATGGCTTGTTTGTACATCTGGGTTTAGACAACACAATAAGCCATGCTTCAATGACAAGACATGTTTACCCATACTGAATCTTATTATTAAGATTATTATGGGTTGTTGCATTGCTTGAACTCAGAGTTTTATGCCTGAAGCACCAAACACCCTTTTCAGGTTTTTTAAAACAGCTGAATTGGATATTGTATTACTATGCATGTTTGTCTATCATCATTTTTCCTTTTATAATTTATAACAATTCACTGCATGAACTGTGTGTACTTGCTTTGAGACAGTTTTTGGTGAAGGAGTGGGTTATGGGGGGTTTATAAATAGAGAAATGTGTCATTGTTTCCCCAAAGAATGCTATGAATTCCCAGAATTCTTTGTCTAGGAAAATGCTAAATGGGTAGACCAGTCTTTGTGGGTCTTTATAAGGCATGAGTAGTATCTTCTTTGCCCTAAACTGCTTTCTGCTGAAAGCTAAAGATTTGCTTTAACTCTAGTAATAGGGCTTCTTTCATAATTAGGCTGTTTGCTGTTATTTAACCTATGGTGAAATTGTAGCACATACAATTGCCATTTTGAACATGCAATCCCCACTTGTAAATTGTGTTGTTTAATCCTTGCATAATCCATGCTCATAGGATTTCCACAGTAAGACAACTCCCAAGTGGGGGCTGCTTATGCAAGCTGGTGCCCTTGGGTCTTGTAGCTTATTGTGGGTTAAATAACCTGCAAAGATCCACAGCTGTGAGTTATTATCTCACTTTCAATATCTCACCAGTTAATATCTCACTTTTTTCATTTGTGAACACTAAGCTATCATAAATGAAAACTAAATGAAGAAAAAGAATGAAAAAGATTTGAAGTGGTATACTGGTTAGAGTACCAGGCTGGGATTTGGGTGATCTGCATTCTAGTTCCCTCTTGGCCATAAAGCTCACTGGGTGACTTTGGGCCCAACCTACTTCATACGATGATTGCTATGTAGATGAAACAGAGAGGAGAACCATGTAAGCTGCCTTGGATTCCCTGTAAAAGGAAGAAAGTCAGAATATAGATGTAATGTATATAGATATATTGCATCAGAATATAGATGTAATATTTTGCCTCCTCCATGATGTCTTCTCTGTGCTGTCCAACTGAGCTTTTCTGAATGGTTCAAGGACTGTTATAATCAATAGAAATTATTGAACTCTCAGTAGCTCATTGTGACAAATTTACAAAACAGTTTGAAGATAAAATTGCTCAGTTCTATGAATTGGACTCTTCAGTCGAGCTAGATCCTATAATGGATGTGTCCAGTGTGCCATTCTTTGGTCCTGTTTTGTTGGATAAATTTCAGTTCTTGCAGCCCAGTGATGGGGACTGGGTGCTTGGTGCTGTTCGTCCCACTTGACCCTTGCCCTTCATGGTTAATTGGAAAATTTAAGGAGGGGGTTTGCACCTGGGTCCAGGAGGCTGTCAAAGAGAGTGGTTCCACTTTCTCTAAAGGAGACTATGATAATATCACCTTTTAAAAAGTCAAACCCAAGGGTTGCTACCAGTTGTAGACCAGTGGCAAAGCTCCCTTTTCTGGGCAAGGGACTAGAACAGGTGGTGGCTGAGCAACTCCAGGCACTTCTAGATGAAACAAATTAACTGGATCTGTTTCAATCAGGTTTCAGACCTGGGTTTGAGATGGAGACTGCTTTGGTCTCTGCCTTGGAACAGCCTCTCTCTTGTGGCCTGCGTGGCACCAAATTTGCCATCTTTCTGGAGCCAGGTTGACACCTTCTCTGTGGAGGCCTTTAAAGATCTCACTGGTCATCCAGGAGCCTGATGGCTTTATCCTGGTACTTTTTCTTTCTTCTTGACTGGGTCTTTTTCATTTTAGTTAATGTATTTTAATGCTACTTTATTCCGTTTTTAAATGTTTTAAATGCTGTTTCATGTGTTGTATTTTATTGTTTTTATATCCTATTGTGTACCACCCAGCATGCTTTGTCTACTAGTGGTATAAAAGGTAATTTAATAACAACAAGAATAATAATCTTGCAGAAAAAACATGCGTTGCGATGTTACTGTCAAGCCATGCAAGTTTACAAAGGGAAAGGATGGTCACTTGCAGAAGATCATATAAACTTCACTATTGGCCGCCAGTCTTTTACACTTCAGCAACTTGACAATGCCATATCTGCCTTCAGACATATTTTGATCAATGACAGCAAGCAAACAGCTGCTCAGCAAGGGGCATTCCTTCGAGAATATCTTTATGTGTATAGGGTAAGATGTCAACTTGTAATTGTCAGAATGATTTCAACTTGTGAATTTACCTACTTGTGTTCCTCAACAGTATTTGAAATTTTCCATCTCTGATGCTAACGATACTTCTTCCTTGGCATGATACATCTAATGCTTGGAGCATTTTTTAAAATACTGTATTCTGGTGGAGTTCCAAGTGTTTTGGAGCTTTTGGTAGAAAATCCAAATAATACTTCCGCCTCCTTAGTAATGTGGGACACAAAAGGGCAAGTTCCTTTTCATTCCAGTGAGGCTTGTACAGGGAAAAGTATAGATGGATTATTCTTTATGGATCAAACATGTCTGTCTCTCTTTTAGCTTATGGTAGTTTAAATGTACTGCTGAAGTTGTGTTACCTCATGTAGAGTCACAACTGACTATGCCCATTCCCTTTTCTGTCTTGCAGTATTTTCCAACAACAATGGCCATGATACTATAGCCCCCATGTAATGTTCCGAATCTCTCACCATGCTTCAGAATCTGCAAGATCCATATTTATATGTTCTTAACTGTCAACCTGTATGCAAAGAGCCAATGAGTAATACCTTGTTTCCAAGTGGATTTTGATTCTTTAAATAACTTTCTGTGTCTTTTGGCAAAACTTTATGAAACTGAAGGGAGTTTCAAATTACGTTGTATCAGGGAGGATGTGGAAACCAAAAATGAATTCAACCAAAAACAATTACATTGGATAGGCAATATACATGTGCATTCTTTCTGATCTAGGTGCAATATTCATCATGGTTCAGTCAGGTCAAATTCTGCCATGTTGGCCAGAATTGCTAATCTCTGTGTTGCTTACCTTTTAAGGGCAGGTATATTCCTGTCCAAGAAGAGATATAAGAACTTATTAAATTCTCCACCACCATAATCAGGTATTTATACTCTGTATCAAACAGTTTGGTGAAAGATTCATGAAACATGGCTGCCATCCATTATTAGGCACATTAATTGGAGCCATTAATTTCTTGTTTTTTCCATTCAGAATCAAAGACTAGCCATCATGATCAATAACAGTTTATTGAACTGAAAACAAAAATCAATTATGACTTAAAATCTCCTATACCTTGAAATCTAGTCAAAGTATTTGCTGCAAAAAATCCTGCCACCAAATCATTTCTTAGCTGATGTATATCTGCTGCCATCATATGTGTTTCCTGCAAAGAAGCCATATTGTTTCCATATTTAGAAAGTACTTTCTTCTTTCTTAATTAATCCTATTAATTAATTAGGATTCTGCAGCACTTCATCATTCCAAAAAATTAAACAGAGAACTATTAGGAATATATTATTTGCCCTTCTATGCATACAAACCTTGTCTTTTTTACAAAACATACCCATTTCTGAATAATTCAAAATCTGCATTATTTATTTATTTATTTATTTATTTATTTAGACAGCTTATATGCCACCCCCTTCACATAAGCCTCGGGGCGGCTTACAATCATTAAAATCCTGCCTATAAATACAAAAAAATACATAGAATAAATAAAATACATAAAATACTGGAAACAGCCTGGTCAGTTTAAAATCAATAAATAAACCTTAACAATTAAACAATTAAAATAGCGTTTAAATAAAAAGATCTTGGCCTGGCGCCGAAAAACAACGATGGCTCCAGGTGGACCTCTCTGGGGAGAGCATTCCATAGGTTGGGCGTCACCGTGGAGAAAGCCCTCCTCCAAGTACTCACCCTCCTAATATCCTTCATGGAGGGTTCCCAGAGAAGGGCCTCATTATGGATATATTGCATTTCATAATGCCAGCATCTTACCCTAGTCCTTTATAATAAAAAAGCCATGGTGTAAAAAGTAAACATAGAAAATGCGATCTGTCCAGAAGAGGGAAAAAATCAGCAAAGCAAAGTTTTGGCTCCCAGCAAGACAACTTCATAATCCATCATACTCCACTCACACTCTTTAATCAATTTTATCACTGATGATTAATACCAGAAATACTATTAATTAAATTAACACTATCTAACTAAAAAGACCCCTTCATGGATCACTGCCTTGTCGTGGCGAAGGGGCTTATGTAGCTCAATGAAGCTATGAGCTATGCCATACAGGGCCAGCCAAGATGGACATAGCAAAGATGCAGAGAGCATCATTGCCATGAAAACCCCATGGACAGTACCAAAAGGCAAAAAGATATGATGCCGGAAGGTGTCCAATATGCTACAGGGGAAGAGTAGAGGGCTAGTACTAGCAGCGCCAGAAAGAATGAAATGACTGGGTCAAAACCGAAAGGACACTTGCAGATGTATCTGGTGGTGAAAGGAGAGTCTGATGCTGTAAAGATCCATATTCCATAAGAACTTGGAATGTACCTGGCATTCAATGTATTCTCAGTGTTGGGCTGGTTTGCTATTGATGTGGGTAATTTAATTATTTCATTAGCTAATGACACTATCTGAGGGTATACATGCAAAATTTCGAATAAGTGCGATCATTAGTTCCCTAGTAATCCTCAGTGAAAGATGACCATGATGACTGACGCGACAATGTTGAAGAAAATCAAGCACCGCACTGTGATTAAGTTCCTGACAAAACAAGGAAAAAATCAAAAAGTCATTCACGAAGAGATGGTGGCTGTTTATCAGGACTCTGCACCTTCATTATCTACTGTTCAAAAGTGGTCAAGTGAATTTAAAAGGGGCAGAGAAAGCATTGAAGACAACCCTTGCTCAGGCGGGCCAGTTACTGCCACTACAAAAGAAAATGTGAAAAAAATTGAGAAACTTGTATTGGAAGATTCCCGAATAAAAATCAAAATGTTAGCAGAGATGACAAACCTATCCATATTTACCATATTTGGTACCATATTTACTATTTTTCATGACCATCTTAAACTTTCCAAGGTCTGTGCAAGATAGGTGCCACGAATGCTCATGGCGCATCACAAACAAGTGTGAGTCAAGTGCTATAGGGAGTTTTTAGAGCTCTGTGGTGAAGATCCATCGACTATTTTCAACTGGATTGTTACTGGAGATGAAACTTGGGTCCATCACTATGATCCTGAAAGTAAGCAGGAGTCCATGCAGTGGCATAAAAATGGTGCTGACCCTCCGAAGAAATTCAAAGTCAGTCAGAAAAGTCATGGCCACAGTGTTTCGGGACTCAAATACTTTGGCCACCTAATGAGAAGGAAGGACCCACTGGAGAAGAGCTTAATGCTGGGAACAATAGATGGCAAAAGAAGGGGACAGCAGAGAATGAGGTGGCTAGATGGAGTTGGTGTGAGCTTGCGTGGACTCCGGGGGATGGTGGAGGACAGTAGAGCCTGGAGGAATGTCCATAGGGTCACGATGGGTCGGACACGACTTCGCGACTAACAACAACAAACTAAAAAGAAACAGGAAAAAAAGAAAGGGAAAAGGGAGAGCAAGAGATGGACAAGAGAGAAGGAAAAAATAGCAAAGTCAGATGGAAAAGAGCAAAATACCTAGAAATTTATCTGCATATATTATGTACCATGGCTGAATGCCTGACAGTCTGCATTCAACTTTTGAAAAGTGGAGAGTGATATTAAACAGAAACTGTAGGATCTGAAGGCAGCTTCCAAGCAGAATTAGGTGGCTTGAATCCCCATAGGCTTCGGCGAATGGGGCGGCATAAAATGTTTTAATAAATAAATAAATAAATAAATTCAGCAGATTTCTTCTGTTCCTCTTGGAATTCCACTACAAGTATAGAAAGAAAAATCATTTGAAATTGCCGATTAAGAGATTTGGCCACACCTCATACTTTTCATATTTTCTTCTTTGATCTGATATTCCCTTTGTGAAATCTGTATAAAGCATGCTTTTATCCTTATCTTGAATACACTGAATCTCTCATCTTCCTTGATGAATGAAAGAGGTATTCTTTGGTTGATATACTCAGAAATTTGACAGTAGTAGGTCTCATTCTCTCTCCTCTGGGGAGGACCAGGAATACAGTAAGCATATTCCATATCAAGATGAAAGCTTTCTTGACATTCCAAAACTTGATGCTGGATCAAATCCATAGTCTGGCAGGTTTAGCCTGGAGACTGCTTATACAAACCAAGCACTCCCAAATTTACTTTCTGAGAAGAGGCTTCCAAAAGCAGAACATGAGTGAAGATTGTATTGCATGGGGCACACTTTATTGACTGTGAGCAACAACCACTCTTTCTTCCAGATGTGTGACTCTTATCCCCATCTGACTGCTTAATAGAACTCACAGATCCTTGAAGTAATGCTGTTAAATCATGGAGCTGTTCCACCTTCTTGAACTGCTTAGATGTCTCCTAACAAATATACTTCCAACAAAGCAACATATTTGTCATCTCTTCCTCCTCCTCCTCCCATCTCTTCCAAAGTCTTAGAGAACTTGGCAGGATGTGGCTAAGGTTGAGTTCAGTACCTTTTTTATATTTTACCTGCTGCCATGGTTAAACACTCCTTAGGTAAAGGTAAAGGTTTCCCCTTGACATTAAGTCCAGTCATGCCTGACTCTAGGGGGCGGTGCTCATCTCCGTTTCCTAGCCAAGGGAGCCAGCGTTTGTCCGCAGACAGTCTCCGTGGTCATGTGGCCGTCATGACTAAACACCAAAGTGCACAGAATGCTGTTACCTGCCCACTGAAGTGGTACCTTTTTATCTACTTGCATTTGCATGCTTTCAAACTGCAAGGTTGGCAGGAGCTGGGACGGAGCAACGGGAACTCACCCCGTTGTGTAGATTTGAACCGGCAACCTTTCGATCAGTCAGCCCAGCAGCACAGTGGTTTAAACCACTGCGCCACCTGCAGTCCCAAACACTCCTTAGACTGCCAAATATTCTTGAATATATAACTCCTCAAAGCCTTCAAGCAAATGTAAAACAATATGTAGCACTACAGTCTAGCAAAAAAAATAAAACAAAACAAAGATATGGATAGCTATGAGAGAAAAACAGGCTTAATATTTTGAAGCTGAAAGATAAGTAATGGTAAGGAATACTAGATATATCTCCATCTTAGCTGGAAGTCATGTATGCTTTCTTCTAGTGACTTTGCTGGAAATTGTAATACATTTATTAGATTCCTACATTAATACTCCTCTGCCATGCAAATTAGGCTGTTGGGTGAAAGCTGTAACTTCAATAGCAAAATTATGGTTGTATAATGCGACACAGATTCATAAATTATATGTGTTAATCATTTTACATTATATTTCAGAGGCATTTCAAGTTATTCTTTTGAACATTTATTTCTAAATGTTCCTTGCTTTCTCCAGTGTCATATATTCCTATTCCCAAGATTATGGGAATTTTTCATGTATTCAAGAAATGTGAATCTTTACTTGCCAAATGTTGCTGAAATTCTGTTTTCCTTCCTTGCAGAATGTAAGTCAGCTATCACCAGATGGACCTTCACCACAGCTTCCTTTACCTTATATTAATAGCTCTGCAACACGAGTGTTCTTTGGGCATGACAGACAGCCAGCAAAAGGTTAATATATGTCTGGATTTTTTTGTAAGCTTTTTGAGTTAATTAAGATCACATGTAATAAACATAGTATAAGGTTGGGTCTACACCTGGAACAGAATGAGTTGGTAGGATGCTAAATTGGTAGAATCGACTGTACCAGGTCATATTATAGGTGGGAAATACTGCTTTTGAACAAATGTTTATTTCAAAAGCTTCACACAAAGAAAAAATTAGTATGTTTGGGTAAAATTTAATACTTAATGTTTTCCTGTTGTATTGTTTTTCTGTTTTCAGGGATTTAAAAAAATTAACCTAAGGCCATTTAATGGAATTGCTGCAGTCTACAGTTTGAAATGGTGCAGTCTACTATGTCAGCATCATACCTCCTTATTCTGCCATATGCATAGATTAGTTCGAATTCTATATCATTCTATGTGTAGAAACTGTGGAACGCCTCCTCTCCATCTAACTTCATTTTAACCTGGAAGCACTTTTCTAATAGTCCTTGGTTTGGGAATACTGAATATTCTTAATAGATCCCTTTGCAAGGAACCCAAGACAGCTTACATGATCCTCCCCTGTCTTCCACAACAACCTTGTGAAGTAAATTGGGCTGAAGGTCAGTGACTGGTCCAGAATGACCCAATGAGGAGCATGGTCAAATGGGGACTAGAACATAAATCTCCCAAGTCCCAGCCCAGCATCTTAACTGCTGCAAAGGACTAATGTTCTTTATTAGCTAGGGACACTTGGGGGATTTGGGGTAGAAGTCATTTTACGAATGGTAGCACCAAACAAGAAATGGTAGGCATGGACTACGCATGTTGTTTTCCCACTGCTGGTATTCCTGGCCATGCTCAACCTCTTGGTATGTTTGAACTAGAAACAAACAGCACAAGAACTGGAGCAGCTCCTATACATCTAAGTATCAGGCAGTGCAATTCAGCACTCTTGTAACTTGCAAAAGGTTTTGTTGGTTTTAGGAGTTGCAGTTATCTTGAAGAAACCTGAGGCTGTGTCTGTACCAAAGGTCATGTGGTTCATCCTTCATAATCTTTCAGGGCACTGGGCACAATCTGCATTGTTTTTGGTCATCCTTTGTGCCTTACTTCTAGATCTCTTTCAGAGATGTCTCTTTCTTGTACTTCATTGTTCTGCCCCTCTCACTATACATGTTAGAAGTGTTTTTTTTTTTCTTTATCTACCCACAGTCTTTCTCTTGCCACACATCAGTGAATTGTTTCCATTATACCTTATGTCTTATTCACTTAGGCACACTGCTAACCTCACTAGCAGGTTTTAAAACTCTTCTGTTCAGAGCTGGAAATCCAGCTACTTTCTGGGTTCCTCAGAGTTCTCCCCCCACCCCCATTTCTATTTTTTCTCTGCATTCTTAAAATTAAAAAGTTTTGCTAAAAGGCATGTTGTGAGCATGAATCTGGGATTGTAAGTACACCCTCTATTAAGGCAAAGCTATTACAGTATGAATGAAATAGATGACAAGGGGCTACAGGATTGAATCAGGCTCTGAGACTAGTGAAAAGATTCTAGACTTCTGGGAAAGAGGACTCCTGAGGCTTATTAACAAGTTAGTCATAGGATGTTGGACACCAAAGCAGGGTCTTTGGAATGGCACAATGCTGAACATGCCCCTTTCTTTTCTGTGTGCCTGTTTGTCTTGTTGCCTGTTTACTTTTGTACTATTTGCACCAGGGTCACTTAGCACTGCATTTTGCAGCAGGAAGGGCTGCCAACAGAAGGAAAAATCAACCAGATGCACTTGTGTGTGTTTGGACATGCCTGTTTGAATCCCAGTCAAGTCCTTGTTGCCTCCCCCTTTATGCATGCATGCATGTATTCTTCTAGCTCAGTGACTCCCGAAGTGGGTAGTACCACCCCTCTGGGGGCTGTGGAAAGATCCAGGTGGGTAGTGAGGAAAAAGGGGACAGCAGGAGGGCATTAGATTATAGATTACTACACTACTGCAAAAGAAACAAAGATAACAAAAAGGCAAAATGTGTAAAATAGCAGATGAAACAAATTTACCATGAATAACTTAACTAAAAACCATTTCATTGGATTTACACTTTTGAAAAATCTTTCCAACATTAAATATTAATAGAAAAAGAGGCAGTAGTTTTTTAAAATGTTCACTAATATGTGCAAGGGGTATTTGATTAATTCACCTAAGGTATGGAAAATCTAACCATACTCTTAAGTAATTTACTGCTACAACCTGCTAGCATACCGAAATTCGTCACTTTGTTAGGCTTTATGAAATTAGTATCTCTGCACCAACCACCTCTGTCCCATTAAAACTATGAGACAATATATTTACAGATGAGGCATATTTATTTTTTAAATTGTTTTTACATTGTTTTACAAAGTTAAGTTTTATTTATGAAATAAATTTGTTTAAATGTATAGTGCTGGATTGGTTGTTTTAAATTTGCAGTAGAGTAGTGAACCTAATACAAAGAAAGAGGCGTGGAGGGCGCTATAGTTGTTACCCAAGAGGAAGGGGGGCAGCAAAAGTTTAGGAGCCACTTTTTTAACTCAATTAATTTAGAAACCAGTGCTTTTTGTTGTTGCTACCAGTAGATACTGATCTATCCCTTCACTCACTCCTGTTGTAGACCACATAATTACTGTCAGTCTGACTTTCTGCTCTGTAAATAGATCTGCTGATGTCCTCTTATACAGAATGATTGTCAAGTGAACTGAGAATTATTCTAAAGTAGGCCTACACAATTTGACACCCACTTTGCTAGCAAAACACAGCCAGTATCCAGATAGATTGGCCTACCATGTGCTGAGTAACCCTTCCTGTTCCTGCAATCCCAGGCAGGTCCAGGGCCGTCTTAACAGCATTATGTGCCCCGGGCAAAGCAGTGTACTGGGGTCCCTACGACAACTACAACTACTGTTAATTTTGGAAGTTTTCCAAGTTTTCCACAGATTAGTATGGGGCCCATGGGCAAGTGCCCATCAGGTCCATGTGTTGTTGTTGTTGTTGTTGTTGTTGTTGTTAGAACATTTCTATGTTAAGACGGCCCTGGGCAGATCACCAGAACTAGAAAGCAAGCTAAACCAGCCATCTAGTTTTCCTTATTTAAAACAGTACACCCTCTTTTCTACTAAAATATTCCAATGATTGGAGTTTTCAGGTCCTGGTAGACAGTGTGTTGTTTAGGCCACAGGTTTCTGCAGACCTGCTTATAAAGCATCATATGCAGTAGAAAATGCAGTAGAAAATGGTTGGTAAGCATTATACCGTATAGTGTCTGCAGATATTGGAAAAGGTCATGCAAATGTAGCTTAGGACTGCAAATTCATCATCAATATTTTGAACCTTCAAATTTATATTCACAAAATTATATAATAGGGGCAGTGGAATCCTGGTGTGTAATTTGATGTCCAAATTGTTTTAACCGTATTTACTGCTTTGGGGAACAGTAGTTTGAAAATCAGAATATAAATAAAAAATAATTTATCCAAAGTTTTGGTTGGCTAGTTAAATATGTGAAATTCAATTCCCTCCATGTCTACCTAATTCTCTCATTCCAGCTCCACTCTCTTTGGGGGTCTTCTCTTTTCTTCCTTATGGTACATACCTTTTCTTGAAAAGAGTATGTGCAAAATAGATATATGAGAAAATTGTAAGATCTTCCAGTTAAAAAATGTATTACCATTTGTAATGAAAACTTGAAGGGAGAGGAGTATAAAAAGATGGACTGTTTTTTATTTTGTATTATCTGGTATACTAAAGTGATTGTCATTTTTAATATATTCATAATTAGGTGAAAAACAGGCAGCAACACACATAAGCCTTGATCAGGAATATGAATTTGAATTTTCACATCAGTGGAAGGAGCTTGAAGAACAAGTTGTGTCAACAGTTAACAAAGGTGTAACAATTCCCAATTTCCATCCAACACAGTATTGTCTGAACAGATTTTCTGATAATTCTAGGTTTCCTCTTGCTGTAATAGAAGGTAAACTATTTATACTTATCTGGAAAAATAGTGCATGTTATATTGATTTCAACAAAGTTTTTGTCAAAGTGTTACATTTTGAATGACATGGCTTACACTCATAAGAATGGCCTTCCTAAAATATATGACTTTTCTTTTTAATAGAACCAATAACTGTGGAAGTGGCTTTTAGAAATCCACTGAAAGTTCCACTTCTTTTAACTGACTTGTCACTGCTTTGGAAATTCCAGCCAAAGGATTTCAGTTCGAAAAATAATGGAGAAACAAAGGAATTAGTAAGTAATTAGAAAATGTCCTTTAGTAAGAATGTGTGAAGTTCTAGTAATAAATGTACATGCTCTCATTATTGTACAACAAATCAATGCATAGCTTCACATGTTGGCTTCCTTTCTAATTATTAGAGATGAGGACTGCATTTGAACAAAGCTAAACCATGGACTTATTTTACAAGACCAAGCTTAGTTTATCCTGAGACACATACACGTTTCCTGTTTTCTCCATCACTAATGCAGCCATCCATAGGAGATAAAAAGCTGTCACCTCTGTTTTTGTTACCAGGGTTTAAGCATATCATCCAAACAATAAACCTGCATCTTAACTGGTTAGTACATCATGGTTTGAAAGGCTTATCCTGGTTTTGATGACATAGATTTGATTTATTTCAAAGAGAAGGAGTAGCTTTCAGGACCACTCTTTGTGGTGTGCTGGAGAAGGAAGGGAGAAGGTACAGGGCTAGGAAGATGTTAAGCTTTTTCTTTTCCTTATACTTACGCTTGAACCAGCCTAATTGTCAGGGTACCTAACTGTTATTTTCACAAATAGATGTATTTGTATTGAGATGTATTACTAACAACAGTTTAATGTTGTCAGACATTGTCTTTAATGGAAATAGCTTTCAAATCACTTTTACATTTTAGGAAACACATGGAAAAGATATGATTGGAGCTGAAGTGATATCAGAATTTTTGATTAACAGTGAAGAAACTAAAATGGTAGGTTGTCCATCTTATTTTTATCCCACCTTTAAAAGTATAATTTTCCAAGTTTGCTTTCAAATTAACATAAAATGTATATAGCAGCACACTAATACATTGCACTAGAAGCAGATTGTGAAAAAGTTGCATACAGTACTTTCTGCAGAGTTTTAAATAGTTTAATACAATGTAGTATTTTTTCAGGGAACTACTTCGTAGTAAAGGTTCTGTTTACTCAGAGAATTACTTCAGACATTTTTTCTTTTGTGAACCTCATTTAGGCAACCAGTTTTATTATACTTTTTTTATAATAAGTTTTATTCAAAATTATAATCCTAAAAAGAAAGAAGAACTAAAATCAACATCAGTCATCAAAAACATTGGGCCTGCTGGGTCAGCCCCCACATTTTTTTTCCATTTATGATAACTTAAAAACTTATTTAAATCTATACAAAGTCCCGTTACTCTAGCCAATAATAAAAAGAGTCCCAAGTTTGATAGAAGTCAGTATCTTCTTTCTCCTTCAATGATAAAGTCAATCTATCCATTTCTGCACAGTCCAAGATCTTTTTTAGAATCAGTTCGTTGGTGGGTGGTTCTTCACTTTTCCAGTGTTGAGCAAACGCAATCCTCTCCGCGGTAATTGCATGTAAAATCAAATACATTTCTTGTTTACTAATATCAACCGGTATAATGCCTAATAAGAAGACTTCATGTTTAAAAGCTAAAGGTTTTTGTAACATTTCCTCAAGCCATTTATGTATTTTAATCCAATACTTTTTTGCGTTATTGCAAGTCGACCACATATGATAGAAAGTACCCAATTTATGTTTACATTTCCAACATCCATTTGACATATTTGGAAATATCTTAGCTAATCTATTTGGCAACAGATACCATTTATAAAACATATACAGGTTTTCTTTTATACGAAGTTGCTAATGTTACCTTAATATTTCTCTCCCATAGCTTTTGCCATTTTTCTAATTCAATATTATATCCAAAGTTTTGTGCCTGCGTTATAGTTTCCGTAACCTGTTCATCTTCCATTCTCCTATCGAGTAAGAAATTATATAGTCTTTTAATCATTTTCTCATCTGATTTAAGCATCACTTGATTAAATGCTGTTAAGTCCTTGTAAAGCCCCACGTTTTATAGTCTTTAGCATATCTCGATTGTATTTGCACCTTATGCCACCACAGATCCCTGTTCTTGTGTTTCTTGCTTCAATTTCAATCCTCCATCCTTATCCAGAATGTCATCATATCTTATGATTCCTTCAAAATTCAATGCATTTGGATATACAAAAGCTTCCATAGGTGAAAGCCATCTTGGCAATTTATTATACAATTTTGTCTTTAACTTTTCCCACACTGACATTAATGATTTTCTAATATAGTGACTTAAAAAAGAGTCATGTAGCTTAGCCTTTTCATACCACATATAAGCATGCCAGCCCATTTGCAAATCATGCCCTTCAAGATACAAGATTCTCTTATTTCTTAAAGTTATCCATTCCTTTAGCCATGTTAAGACAGAAGTTTGATAATACAGCATCCAATCAGGGAGACCAGAGCCCCCATTCTCTTTAGCCTCCTGAAGTATTTTTTGTTTAATCCTTGGTTTTTTCTTTCTCCATATAAATTTTGAGATTTGAAAATTTAAATCATCAAAAAATTTTCTATCAATTTTTATGGGAATCATTTGGAATAAAAACAAAAGCTTTTGGTAATATATTCATTTTAACTAGAGCTTTTCTTCCCAGCAAGGATAATTGCAAATTAGCCCATTTTCCCAAATCACTCTTAATATCCTTCAATAGTTTATCATAATTGTCTTCTTGCAGAGTGGTACCCTTAGCTGTAAGATAAATTCCCAAATATTTAACCTTTTTAACAATCTGCAAGTCTTCTTGTTCCTGCAGAGTTTTTCTCTGCTCCTGTGTGAGATTTTTTACTAACAATTTCGTCTTTTCTCTATTTATTTTCATCCCAGTAACCTAGCCATATTCTTCAATCCTTTGTAGGAGTTTAGGCATTGTTGCAAAGGGTTCCTCCGTTATGAAAACTAGATCATCTGCAAATGCTTGCAGTTTATAGCTTTCATCTCTAATTCTAGTACCTTTAATGTCTGTATCATCCCTGATAGTTCTGTTTAACACTTCTAAGATCAATATAAACAACAGAGGTGATAACGGGCATCCTTGTCTTGTACCCTTTTGTATATCTATAATATTTGTAAATTCTCCATTGATTATAATCCTAGCTGACTGCTTTGGTAGATGCTTGATATCTTATTAATAAACTTTTCACCAAACTCCATTTGAGCCAGCTGTTGCTTCATAAATTGCCGGTTAACATTGTCAAAGGCCTTCTGTGCGTCCATGAATAATAGTGCCATTGGTTTTTCCGTATGTATCTCATAATACTCTTAAGATGTCCAAGATAGTTCTCAAGTTATTCCTCATTTTTCTTTTAGGTAAAAAACCATTTTGATCTGAGTGAATAAAGTCTTTTAGGTACTTCTTCAATCTTCCTGCCATTATGGAGGCAAAAATTTTGTAATCCACATTTAATAGTGATATAGGACTATAATTTTGAATCTGCATCAAGTCCGTATCTTCTTTTGGTATTAATGTGATATTTGCCTCTGTCCAAGTATTTGGTATTTTAGCATTTGACAATGCTGCATTGCATATATCCTTAAGAAGCATAGCAAAAAATTCCTTCAAAGGATTTATAAAACTCTGCTGGTAGCCCATCCGGGCCAGGAGTTTTATCGTTCTTTTGTCGCTTAATTGCCTCTATTACTTCTGTGATTGTTACTTCTTGATTCAATACTTCTTGG
Organism: Varanus komodoensis; assembly: GCF_004798865.1. Classification (NCBI taxonomy): domain Eukaryota; kingdom Metazoa; phylum Chordata; class Lepidosauria; order Squamata; family Varanidae; genus Varanus; species Varanus komodoensis. The sequence goes on from NW_025335438.1 coordinate 21,810,965, forward strand.
TATTTCTCCGGTAACTTTGGCAAATCTCCCTTTCGGATGTATTCTTTTACTTTCTCAGTTGAAATCTCATCATTCTGGTATAGCTTTTCAAAGAAATCTATTTTCTTGATACGTATACTTTGTACTTGCAGTCATCCTTCTCCATCTTTCAATTTAGAAATCAGTCTCTTCTCTCTCTCTTTCTTTACTTTATAGGCTAACCATCTCCCTGGTTTATTAGCATTTTCAAAGAAGTTCTGTTTGGTCAATTTCATTTGCTTAGTAAGTTCACTTGTGTCCAGGAGATTCAGTTTATGTTTTAGAATATTCATTTGGACCTTAAGGTTTTTTTTGGATGGATCTTCCTGTAATTCTTGTTCCCATTTTTTCTTATTTTTTCTTTTTGTTTATTTTTGCTGAATATGTTATTATCAACTCCCTGACATAGGCTTTGGCTGTATCCCAGACATTTTGCAAAGAGGTTTCTTCAGTTTTATTTATTTGAAAGAATATTTGCATTTCCTTATTTATCTCTTCTTTTATCCTCTAATAAGGCTTTGTTTAAGCTCCATCTGGGCATCATTACCTTCCCTTTCAGTGATATAGCTACAGGGTTGTGATCTGCCCAGACATTTGCCTCTATTTCAGCTTCTAATAAGTCTGGTACTAAGTCTGGGGTTATCCAAACCATATCAATTCTAGACCACAACCTATGTCTATTTGAATAAAAAGTATATTTAGCAGAGATTGGGTTTTTATGTCTCCAAATATCTATCAATCTGAATTCTTCAATCATATTAGAACAAGACTTTGGGAGTATCCTGCTGCCCTTTTTTCCCTTAATCTCACTCTTACGGTCCATTTTCTTATCCACAATTGCATTGAAGTCTCCCATTACACACACAGTCTGGTAGTCCAATTGTAAGAGTAAAACATGTAATTTTTGGAAAAACATTTCCTGATGGTCGTTTGGTGCATAGATCGCCGCTAAAAGCACCTTTTTAAGTTTCGTTGTGATTTCAACCATCAGAATCCTACCATCCTCATCAGCTAATATATATTTAGGGTCTAATTTTTCCTTGATGTATAATGCTAAACCTCTCTTCTTTTGAGAAGCAGAAGCTATAAATAGCTTTCCAAGCTTTGACCATTCCAAAAGCTTGCTATGTTGTTTCTTAATATGTGTTTCTTGTAAGCAAATTATGTCTAATTTTCATTTTTGAAGTTGAGAGAGAATCCTTCTCCTCTTAGAGGGTCCGTTTAGTCCATTTACATTTAAAGAGAGCAGTTCCCAGTTTTATTATGCTTGAAAAAGTTTAGCATGCAAGATTATGAAAGAACATCTTCAAACTCTGAATTACAAGGAAAGCAATGGTAAATAGTTGCCTGCTCTAAGTTGAAAGTTGCCATTCAGTTCCATCATGGAAATTTATACTTTTTTTAGGATCATAGATAGCTTTGTATACTGGTAAATGTAGACATTTGCTTTTTTGTAACTGAAACAGTGCGTTCATGTACAATAACTACACTAGCAACAACAAAAATTTAACATATCTCCACAGGCAAGACTAAAGCTCTTTCCCCATCAAACAGGGGAGCTACATATTCTGGGAGTCATTTACAATCTTGGCACTATTCAGGGTACTACAGTGCTAGATGGAGTAGACCCTTCTGTTGGATTGCAAACAGGTAAGGCTATCCTATATTTACTGCAATATTGTGCTAGATTCTGATAGCTGTGTTGTTGAACTTGAAGAAGCAACTACTACTAAGAAAGAGAGGCATGGATGTCTGATGTATATGATCCATACAGCTCGTTCCTGCAGTTGTATTCCTGTATTCTGCTAGTATGTATATATATTATAGCTTAGGAATAGTTCATATGACTAGAGTGTGAACCACTTCCAGTATATCCAATTTAAATTAAATATATCATGTCTTTCCACTATCATACCATTGACACAGAGGCTAACAACAATAAAAAAGAAAATTAAAAAAGGGAAAACTAATGAACCAGCATAAATGCCATATATAATCAGTTACTGGCTGTGTTTGAATAATCCATGGTTTGAAGCTTGCTTGTTCCAAAGCTTATTTAGTTTTGTTTCCCAGTTTGAACAAAATGGAATGTTGAACTATCCTGGTTCTCTCCCCCCCCCCCATGTTTTGTTTTGTTTTTGTTTTTTTGGCAAATGGAATGAAGGGTCTGGGTATGTCGCCTATAGGCTTATATATGTCTTGGTTATTAATCTAAGTTAGGATAATCTGGACATTGGAAGTATTGTCTTTTATTTAGGAGGGAAGATTTTTCCTGCATGCAAGGAGAAATTAGCTTAAAATTTCTGCTATTTCTACAGATTGCACTTGTAAAGAATCTTTGTGCTCTTTCTTTATTTCCTGTTTTGATACTGCACCAGCCATGTACATTGTTTAGCATTATGTGCATTGGTCTTAATATGTTTCCCTTACCTATGGCCTAGCCATAGGGAGATTGGAAACAGCCAGTTCCATTTTCAACTGCAGCTTATTGTTACATCTGAACCTAGTCAAACTGGGTTTAGTATTAATAATGGTTTATATGATGGTTAGTTCAGTAACCTGTAAAGCATTTCAGAAGAAGATAAATCTATGTTTTATAGACTACAGCAAAGGCTGTGTGGATCACAAGAAGCTATGGGTGGTTATGCAAGAAATGAGTGTGACTGAGCAATAGATTGTCCTGATGTATGAACCTTATTGTGGATAAGAAGCTACTGTTAGGACAGACAATGGAGAAACAGAATGGCTTCCTATATGCAAAGGTGTTAGACAAAGGTATATTTTAACTCCCAATCTGTTCAATCTGTACACATAATATATCACAAAAAATGGATCAGGTTCAGAGAGAGCAGGAATGAAAGCTGAAGGTAGAAGAAAAAGAGGAAGACCAAATGTGAGATTAAGGAAGTCACAGCCTTGAACTTATAAGAGCTGAGCTGGACTGTTAAGGACAGGACATTTTGGAGATCATTCATTCATGCATACATGTGCAAGTAGCCTTCAGCTCATGTACTGGGGATTTTCCCCACTCCTCCCTTTTCCAACCCCCATGGTCTCTGGAAAATCTTCTTCTCCTGTAGAGCAGTATGGAATGGAGTGTGAAGACCTGAAATATTAGGAAGAGAGTGGGAAGGCTTTGCTAAGCAAGCTAATTCTGTGCAAATCAGAATCCAATCCAATCTGTAAATTACACAATGAAGTTGAGATTTTAATAGTAAGCCTATAATTTTAGCAACCATGTAAGCAGACATTTACAAGTGAGCAACAACATAATTTCATTAAGGATACAAACCCTATTTGTGTTGAATTATTAACAGCCCTGTGCATCAACCAGAGGGGGAACAGTTGCAGGGAACTCTCTTCTCCCATTCCAGAGGGAACACACAGCTCTAGTGACAGTTCTCTAGAACTGCAGATTCCAGCCTTGTTCCTTAGCCAAAGAGCCAAGGGCTAGTAGGAGGTTTGAACCCACTGCCTCTCAAGAAGATGATCATGGCAAGGAAGACATACCTAGTTCATACATTGACCAGAGAAGGTACAGATTCAAGGACCCCTTTTTGAATTTAAGGTCCTGTTTGTTTCTTTTCAGCAAAATATAACTCTACTGGAATGTCAGTACGGGGGCGACAAGATTTGGAAATTCAAGGTCCTCGCTTGAATAATACGAAGGAAGAGAAAACTTCTATTAAATATGGACCTGATAGACGTTTAGATCCCATCATAACAGAAGAAATGCCTTTGCTAGAGGTACAGCTGATCAGTGATGATATTATTAAATATTTCAATTGCTTCTTTTGACATATGTTGAACCTTTTAATTCCAGTTGTCTTACCTATACTGCTTACTCAGCTTCAAGCACTTTAAGCATGCTTGAATATGAAATAAATGTTTGGAAGTGCTGTTATTGTGAAATGTAAGCATGAATAGTGGAGATGATCATTCCACTAGGCCTTATTGACCTTGTTTGAATATGACAGTATAGCGTGGGTTGTTATTGTGGATAGGTTTCCAAGCTGTGCTATCAGGACTGCTTCATCAAGGGTGGCTTTTCCCCCAAACAAGATACCCTGCAATGTTGTAGGGTTGTTGTCATCCACAATGGGTTGTTGTGAGCCTCTTGGTGAGAATAGCAAAACTTCCTTGCTTCTCTTGCAAAGTAGCTGATATGCAAGTGCTACTGATAGCTGCCTCTGAATTGCCTTGGTGTCACATGTGGTGGGTGTCAGAATTTCCCCCTGTATCCTGAACCACCACCCTGCTAAAGTGCTGGCAGTGTGGGCTGGAAAAAACCGCGATTGCCTTGGAGAAAGGTCTCCCTCACCTCCTTTTTAAAGGTGCACCTCTCTGCACTCTGCTTCAGCCAAGGTTGGGAGTTGCCTTCACTGTGTTGTCAGTGAAGTAGAGCTGTTGTGTAACAGGGACCATTAGTTAAAAAAAAACTTTTTGAGCCCATTCACAAGTGCAGTAGACAATCAAGTATGAAAATACTGGGCAACCAAAGCCAGCCCCTTCAAAGAGACACTATGTCACTTCGAAGAGGCAATTCATTGCTCTTCATTATGGGGACTACAAATATTGGTTCTCTTGCCAGCTTTAGTGATCTCTGGAAAACAATATGTAAAGGGACAACTGCAGCAAGCAGAAATCAGCTTATGATTGCAGCTGTTTCTCCCATCAGTGTTCCCTGGGATTCTCTCTGGAGGAATAGTTGGGATGAAGTAGCTATGATGAGCTGATTTTTTGTCAGGCTCATTGTGGTACTTCACTAAAACAAAGTACCATGAGTGGTAGCCACAGTGGGTTGTCATGATGTTTGAACAGGTGTACTTAAATATGTCCTGTTTTGCTAAAGGTAGCTGAAAAATAGAGCTTTCCGAAATCTAATTTAATTTCTTGCTATTTTCTAGAAATTTATTTTGCATGAAATAATACCCATTCTATATTGCCATTATTATAGATAGGTAGTAAAAATGAAAGTCTAATTTGGAATATCACCTTTACTTGAACTTAATTCTGGGAGATTTGTTTATATGGGGATATATGGCCTTTTTTAGCTTTAGCAGTTTGTCAAGCTATGTTTATTTGTTTTTCTCCCAATGCAGGTATTCTTTATAAATTTTCCTACAGAGCTGCTTTGTGGAGAAATCCGAAAGACTTATGTAGAATTTGTGAATGTAAGCAAGTGCCCTCTGACAGGAGTGAAAGTTGTTTCCAAAAGGCCAGAGTTCTTCACTTTCGGTGGCAACAGTGCCATTCTGACACCACTAAGCCCTTCAGCATCTGAACACTGCAGTGCTTACAAGACTGTTGTAACACATCCTACCTCTGAATGTTCACTCATGTCCTCAGTTGCTGCTTCAGACTTTGGGGTTGGAATAGGAAGTCAGCCTGAAGTGATAGATGTCCCACTTCCTGATTCCGTTCTCCTCCCTGGAGCTTCAGTACAGCTTCCCATGTGGTTACGTGGGCCAGATGAAGAAGGTGTTCATGAAATAAAATTTTTGTTTTACTATGAAAATGTTAGGAAACATTCAAAAATGTGGTAAGCATTGTTTTAACTATTTTATGTGCTTCTGTTTAGTTAAGAAAAGCTAGATGTCAACGAAAATATCGTACAGAACCAGTGTCCCATTTAACTGAAAAACAAAACAAAACACTGTTTAATTAACTATATTTTAATTTATTCTACATAGCTGTGTTTGAACACTTTTCCATGAGAAGTAGCATTAACCCCTTTTAAGTCAGCAAATCATTTCAGGGAAGAACAGAGAGGGCATACTTTATTAGTAAGACTCCACAGGAGTATTCACCAAATTTTGAATGTATTTAACCAGTAGCATTTGGTTGGTAATATCTTCTTTCATTATAAGAACATAGATGGATGTGTGGTGCTGCAGCTATTGAAAATGTTGTACATTTCTATTATATGAATGTCCTAATTAAAAATATGAAAAACTAGATTTAAAAGAAATGTCATTGAACTGGCCCCTGGAAATCAGGAAACTCCATGTGATTATGTGTATTCACTGTTGGACTTGAACTAATTGTGAAGCTTACTAAGTGTTGTGAAGCCTACCCTTCCCTGTTCTGTTTTTAGGATCTTCTTTGTTTCTACTAGAACCTGAAAGTGCAGCATCCAGAATTATATGCAAAATAGTGGCTGAAATTTGGTTGTACCCTTTGACTTTTGGAACACGCCTGCTTTTTAACACATATGAAGCCCTGGAATTTCTTTTTCAGTACTAAGAATTGACCTCACAGTAAAATACACTCCTTGTTGTCACCTACATTCTTCTAGCTCAATAAGAAATTTAGGACTGCAAAATCCATCATCAGTACTGTGAACATTCATATTTGTATTCACAAAGTTGTACTGTGGGGCAGTGAAATCCAGGTGCTTAATTTAATGTCCAAATGGCCTGATGTGATCTCAGTTTTCCTCATGCAAATATAAATTTGAGGGGCGACGACTAGATGTTCTTTGTTGAATACCTCTATACCTTTAAGTACATAAGGACTATTTGACTGTTATATCCAGTGTATGGAGCTTTTTGGGATAAAATGAAAATGCAAAACATCTTTCAGTGGTTACATAGATCAAAGTGAATGGATTCTTTTTTGTCTTAATATTAGCAGCTTGAATTATTAGTGATGTTTTGTGACAATTGCTGAATTGTATATAGAGGTAATTTGCTACATAGGCAGTGAAATAAAAATATTTCCTATTTTCAGTCACAGGATATTAAGACACACTGCAGTTATTTGTACCAGCCGTTCGCTGGCTGTGCGAGCCACTGTTTATCGAAGCAATGCTCTTGAAGATGAAAAAGGTGAAGGTGGCAATATGCTAGTCTTTGTGGATGTGGAAAATATCAATACTGTAAGTCTGCTCAGAACTGGAGCTGATATTGCTTCTATTTTTAATTGCTGTCCTGAAAGCAAATGTTTGCATGCAATTTTAAAATATATTTTATAGAGACAGTAGCATCTTAAAACTATACTCTCTAAGAAAACTGAGTAATCTGCAATAAGAATTCCACTTGATTGATTGCTCAGGACAAAGTCATTCTAGGATAACTTCTTAGCAAGAGCTCTTGCAGTGATTTTAGGTACTGAAGAATGGCATCACATAGGATGAATCCTATCAGTTGTGTACTCAAACATGCTTCCAAACTCAGAGGCTTATAATTATCCTGTGAAGGACAAGAGAAGTGGCAGAGGTGATCTTCACCTCCCCACCCACCCAACTGCCCTGTATTTTTCACTAAATTGGCCTTTTTGCCCCTCTAGTGGAGGTTGCTTCAGTGGGTGGCAGACTTCAGAATAGTTTGAATCCTGACCTTTCTAGTTTCTTCCCCTCCATGAAACTTGAAATGCCCCCCTTTTCATGTAGAATTCATGACCTCAAAGGCCAGCCAGTGTACTTTATTCCAGGCCAGATGTGTTTGGAAACGAGGGGGATCTCCCACACCCATTTCTGAGATTGGAGTGAGGACTAAGCTCAGACTAGTTTACTGCTATTTCACTAGCTTGTGATTGTTCTGTTTTTTTTTTAAGCATGAGTTAACATAATGAATATATACAAATATCCAGACATTAAACATTTTAAAAAAGCAACTTGCCTCATTTTCTTCAAATTTAAACTTTACACTTATGACAAATGAATTACATGCCGTATCTTTCTGGTGCTTGCTTGTTAGAGTGAAGCTGGTGTGAAAGAGTTTCATATACTGCAAGTATCTAGTAACAGTAAAAACTGGAAGCTACAGAAGTCCATAAATCTCTCGGAAGACAAAGGTTTGTGAATTTTATAAGTCATATAACTGTTCAATATCTGTTTGTACAATCGTTTGAGTGATAAGGTTTAATCCTAAGGACTATAAGTCAAGTTCCACTTACAGAATGGGGCTTCCCTGCATCTTTCAGCTACAGTCCACTTCATCTCCAAAAAAGCCAAAGAGGAGTTGTAAAACACCTAGATGCCATGCAGGCAGAAATATGTTTTGTTCAGAAATTCTTTTTACAGTTCACAGTAAAGGGTTTAGAAAAGGATTTATGTAATTGCCAGAATAATAGACTTGTGCTGTTATTTAGTTGGCTACTATATGTATATCTAGAAAGTATTTGGCATCTATCTGTTTTAGTCCCATATATTATCACAGATATGTTTATTTAGTCTGTTTATATCATACTTCTCTGACATAGAAAAAAAATAAGCTCTTCAAGCTTATTATCTAGTAAAACAACACAGTGATGTACTCGGTAATAAATTCATGTTTAACCCGATTAACAAGAATCCAACATGCTCACAACTCATTCTGCACATGCAACAGTCTTTGTGCTCCTATTAAACAGGTGACCTGTAGATCATGTTGCAAGTGACACATGCAAAGAACTGCAATTCAGACAGGAAAGAAGTCAAATATTCCAGTGGGGACATACACATCTTTAACCTAACTTAAGCTAACTCCTCTAAGTTCCTGCCATGATCTTTCGGTGCTATTTTTCTTCAAACTTTTGGCAGCTACAAGAACTATGGGCACTGTGCATATGAAGCTTTCTTATGGAGATCACCCTATTGTAGCTGCTCCAGCATGATGAGGAGTTTTAGTACATTGAGCTGTTAGTTTTCATCACAACACTGATGCACCCACCTCCAGAAAAGTTTGCAGTGCTAAAAGCCACCTTGTCTGTGTGGGTGAGCCTGTATAGATCAGCAATTTGCTGTGTGGTAAAACTAGTACATGGAACAAATTAAAGCAACCAATGTGTGGCAATTGCAGTGTGGAAACTGAATTGCTTCCTAATGCAGAAGAGTTGAAACCTGAACTTTTAAACACATCACCAGATGTTGAAGAATTTTGTTACCATACCATACTTGGCAATTGAATTTAATCTATAGTTATGGTTGAAAGAATTTGCATACTATAATTATTTTCACCGAACTGAGCTGCTTCTTCTGTAAAATAATGCACAATGAAAGATCCACATATGTATCATGTCACTAGAGTTCCAGCAAAGTAATTTTTCTAGTACCAAATACTGTTACAAGTATATTTTTACACACTGGTTCACACACTACTTTTCCATAATTATCTAAGTTATAAATACTTTGTAGTGATGCATACATAGCTATTTACTTTTCCTTGAGAGCTAGGTTTCTAAGGTTTCTCCACTTAGATATTTCAGTGGTGGAACTGCCAAACATTTATGACATGAGTATTAATCAATATCGGGACCTTTCTTCTATTAGATATTAAGCTCGCAAACAGAGAGAAAGGAAAGCTGTGCTTGAAAGCAGTAAGATGCAAACATTCATCAGGTAAGTTTATTTATGTTAATTATTTCCAGTTTACATGCTGCTCAATAGCCCAACAGGACCCTCTTAAGTGGCCAACAATATACAACAAATAGTACAAGTACATGGGGAAGAGGGGGGAAATTCTGTTGGAGCAGAGTGAGCACAATCATTTTCCATTTTTTTAATTTGTTAAGTATACAATTAAAAGTTGATACATCATTTTGAGGAACTGACCCTTTTTCACCTTCTTTATTCTTTAGAAATGTACACATTTGCAGATATCGTTTTTGGAACTGAACAGGTATGTGTGTGTGTGTATCTCTTAATTTTGTGTGTTGTATGCAAGGATGCAATACTCACAGGAAAGGCATTCTCATGTTTGAGCTTGGCTGGAGCGGAAAATTCCTTGCTAAATCTCTGTAGCAAAAATATATACAGCAAAACTGAATGTAGATGCACTTGTGCAAAGAAAAAAATTACTTACAGATTTATTAGGTTTAGTTAAAAATATAAGAGTCATGCTGAATCAGACTACTGGTCCTTCTAGTCCAGCACTCTGTTTACACTGTGGCAAACTACCTGCCCACAGGATCCTGTAAGCAGGATATTAGTGAAACAGCACCTTCCTCCGCATGTTCTCCAGCAGCTGGAAAACTTAGGCACAATGCAGAGGCACAAACTCAGAAAAACTAATGAGCCTGGAGGAATTTTAAAAACAGATAATTACTCAAGTGTAATTCTGACTTCTGTTTTGTACATGCAGTTGCAGGCATATACAGAATAGGGCCACAGTCTTTGCACATCTACATCTTTTTTGGTCTGTGAGTGCCTCTACAGAACTAACTGCTCCTAAATTCAAATACTAATTTGAGGATGTAGTGTGAGATTTTTTAAGAATGGGCAGAGTATCACTCCCAAATCTTTTGTTTGGACTTGAGGGGCATTAACTTTCAATATCCATGCGAGTACTATCTAAAAGAAAATCCTTGAATGTACTTCACTCACAGTTTATATTTTGTGTTAATATTTTATTGATTGTTTTCTAAGTAAATGTGTTGTTCTTTTTAAACAGATAATCAGTTCAACCAGTCCATGTGCAGATTTCTTTTTCCGAAGCTTATATTCTGATGTAAAAAGAACTCAAACACAGCAAAGTATGCATGCTTCACAAGGGCCTGCAAAACAGTCTGTTGACAGTGCTGTCCGATTGATACAGAAATGCAGTGAAGTGGATTTGAATATCATTTTACTTTGGAAGGTATGTCTAACAATAGAAGTATTTCCCCAGGTAGCTAAAATAATGGAATAATTTTAAAATGCTTCTTAAAGGACAACAATGTCAGCCCCTAGTGAATGTGCTTGGAGATGAAATTCTACATGTGGTACTTCCACCACAGAGAAAAATCTTCTAATAATCAGCAACTTTTGACGGCAGAAGGAAAAGAATGGGATGAATTTCTGATTACCTCAGTGGCTAGGCGTATTCATATGAGCGAAGTCAGTCTTCTAAATCTTTTGAAGTCCTCAAATTTTTGGACTTTATAAGTGAACGTTAGTATCTTGAATTGTGCATGGAAACAAACTGGCAGTCAATTAAGGCATTTAAATATTTGTTGATAAGCATTCACCACAGCATCCCATCCCAATCTAGCTGCTGTATTCTGAATCAGTTGCATTGTTCCATTTTTTTTCTTTAAATTAGCCTTACACATAACACATGGTATTCTGGAAGAGACCTCAGCTGGCATATGCCACCAATACATCAATAAGCCAGGATATTTTTAATATTACCCTTAACTGTAAACTGGATGCTTACAGAAAAGTGCAATTCTTTTCAGAACTGGTTGAATGGTCACCTTAATCACTTACTACTTGTGCCTCTGGACTGATAAAAATTTATTAACCCATACCCAGCCCATCACTAAGTGGAAGAAGCTCTTCAGGATATCAATAGCCTCAGCCTGATTACATGAAAAGGAGAACTAGACCATGTTCATATAAGAAGTGTGCAGGCCTCTGTAGCTTCATTACTCTGCCTTTAGCACAAGTGATAAACAAGCCAGAAAGTTACAGTTAACCACAACTTCCTATTGCATCCTACCTTGGAAACTATGGTTAATGGCTTCCAAACAAACCAGGACTTCATATTCTGGTTTGTTTGGAAGCCACTAAACATAATTCAGACATAACAGTGAAGATACGCAGCTTCACAGCTTGCTCTTGTGAAGCGAGGAAGCAACAGGAACAAAATTAGTGCATTCACGTGCATGAAGCTCATGCATATCTTGAGTTATTAAGCACAAATCGATGCTACCATAGAGTCAGGTGTCATTCACATATGATTGATCCATCTCTCCCAGTGTTTCATGTAGCTGCTAAATAGGATAAGGTTAGAGAATCTTGTGGAACCCTGCAACATAATTCTTATGTAATGGAGCACTAGTCTGTTAGCAGCACCTTTGCCCTTCAGAGTATTGTGCATCCAGTGTCTATCCCAATGGTGGTTTTAAAAGTCACTGAAAGTGCCAGGAGAACCCTTAGGATTGTGTATACTTTGGCAAAAGTTGATAAACCAGGACAACAAATTTCAATCCCAAACAGAACAAAAAGATATTGTACTTCTCAAAGAATGTAATTTGTCAGAACATCCCATTTAACCCTTTCAAAAACCCTGCTCAAACAAAAAAACCTTTATTTGGACAGCTATAAAAAGAAAGTGTTTGCAGAAAGGGATTGTGTAGGTCTTACCTTTCTGGAGTGCCTAGAGGCTGGGGCAAGTGTGGAAAAGTGGAGAGAATGAGTGCAGTCAGGAAAATACTACAAAGCTGGAAGATGAAAGGAAGAAGTGTTTCTCCTTTTCTCATTCTCTTATGTGGCTTTTTTTTCTTGATCTGTGTTTGACAACTGGCAAGTGAAAAACAAATTAACCAATTTGTAGGCTTGCTTTGTTAATCTGCATGGATGTTACCTCCTGTATCTTGACAGGAAACACTTACTGGGATCTTGCCCAGGAAAAAAAAAATTAGCTGTCAGAAGTATTGTGCTTCTCCAAATTATCAAGCCCTCCCTAAATGTTACAAAAATATTTGTGCACTTTTCTGGCACTGCAAAAAAAGTGGATCTTGCCCAGGAAAAAAAATTAATTTTAGCTGTCAGAAGTATTGTGCTTCTCCAAATTATGAAGCCCTCCCTAAATGTTACAAAAATATTTGTGTACTTTTCTGGCACTGCAAACTAATGAATATGGACATCGAGTCATTGATGGACATTTCAGTGGTCTGCTTGGGCAATTTGGAGGGACTGTCACTAGAAGAAATTGCAACAGTGCCTAAGATTTAACAATAAAGACGGGGAGCAGCAGCAGCATCCAAAAATGGGCTGGGCTCGGCTCAAAGAGAGATGAAACAAGACTGATTCAGCTGCCTTATTCTCAGCATACTGATGGTAAGACCAAGCAGGGAGAAGGGGGTCAACTCCAGTGAGCTTAATCATTTGTCACATGCACCATGGGTTGTTCTTTGAACACATACTGCATAGCTTTTCTGCAGGGTGGCTTGCCATGCCATGTGGACTTCTCCATTGTCCTGTATAATAGCTTGATGGCTCTTTTTTGTTTTTGTTTGTTTTTGGGTTTGTTTTTTTTTTTTTGGTAAATTCTTAATCAGTGTCAATCTGGGAAAACAACAACCCTGTTACAATGAAATACTTTATCCCTTGAAACATTGTTCACTATGTTCTGATCTAATTCAGCTCTGTCTTCAAATAGGCATATGTTGTGGAAGATAACAAGCAACTCATTTTGGAAGGCCAGCATCATGTTGCACTTCATGCAGTAGGGAAAGAAGCTTTTTCTTTCCCTCAAAAACAGGTATCATGGAAGAGTTAATGTATTTCTTTAATAAAGCAAGAACTTATTATTCCTCAGTTGTATTTTAGTGTGGTACATTCTAACAATGTAAAGCTATTGATATTTATTTTATTTAAAAGTACTTTGGGACTGCCTGTGTTCTAGAAAATTTATATGTTTGGATTTCATATATTGATATGAGTAAAACTAACTACATGGTTCTATTATTCTAAATAATACCTACATACAAAATGAGGTTTGTTTGTGCAAAAGTATACATGTAGATCTATAAGCTGAAAACTGAAAAGATGTTTTTTATACTCTGGAAAAAATTTAGTCTGTCATAGTCTGTAATTCAAAAATATATTGAAACCATTATTTTACACACAGTGTTCATAATACAAAAAATGTGCTTCCAAATTCACATTTGGTTCTAGTTTGATTGGCTTTAACTTTATTAAATATTTCTTTTCTGCCTTTCTACCTTTCCATCCTATAGACATGCAAAGAGGCTACCAGCAAACATTTAAATCAAAATAATAAAAATAGTACCAAATATATAATTTCTCATGAAGTACAAATCATAAAGAGTAATGTGCCAAAAGAAAGCAAACACAACAGCACGGATATGGATTTGAGAATGTTCTAAGCTCAAAACCTTTCTGAAAGAATTATATATGTAGGTAGGTTAGCAAAAGGAGACAAGGTGAGGGAGTTCCATAATTGTGGTACAAAGAACTTCCTATGCTGTGTAAGTGCTTGCTGCACCTTAAGATAGAGCTGGAATTTCTGGCCTAACCTGCCTAGAAGAGTTCTGCCCTGGTTCCTCTACTACTGTGGTAAGTCACTATTTGCCCATGTGTAAGCACCGAGAAGGGATCCTTTTTTCATTCTAAACAGCGAAAAACACATCCCTGTTTTTCTGATCAGCTCCTGTTCAGAAATAAGAGCTTTTCCCTGAGGTGTAGGGCAGAAATCCCCTGAAGGATTAAATATTTTTTCCTGCAGAAATTTGTTCTGCTCAGAGTAGTCATGCAGCAGTTTGGCCTGATTACTTCTGAGTAGACACGATGTTCGTGCTTCATTCAGAGCTTTTGTTTGTTTATGTGTCTCTTTTGTCCAAACAGAAATAATTATGGTTTCCATTTAACTACTATTACTACATCATGAGTCAGTCTGAGGAAAGCGTACATCTTCCAAGGAAAAACCTCATTTTCTCTCTAAGTATAGTGAAGCAGTTCTTTGGCACACACACTAACCATTTCCTGTAGGGATTAACAAGCATCCAGGCTCCTACCTGCTCTCCCTTTGCTAAACCAGTGATGCCTTGGTCCTGAGCTGTTGTCATAAAGGGCAAACCTGGCACTCTGGGTTATTTAGGATTAAAAACTAAGATATTTAACCCAACAACTAATCATAGATGCAGTCACAGCAGTGACCCTGGAATAAGGTCAGCATCATGTCAGTGACCCAGGGATAGGTGATTTGCTTGGTAGAAGCAAGTGGAAGGTGGCTCCAGCATGGTCACAGCTGACAGTGGGTTGTTTGATTCACAGTTAGCTGCAATGTGTGATCCAGGTTGATATATGATTAACCTTAATTAGCATATTAATTTATGTTAGAATGTGATCTGTATACCTCTGTCCTTATTTCTTTTATAGGGTTTAAAAAAAATACTTGGGAATACTGACTGGGAAGACTTGGAACAGGTACTTAAATGTAGATGAGATACATTTTTATAGTTTTGTATCTAGCTCTATTGTCTTTTATATGGAGACATACCAGGAAGAGTAAGCCTTCATACAATTCTTGGTTAATTCCCAGCTTTTTGCCACATAACAAGTTGGGTGTCACCATGAGAGGCTTGTTTGGAATTTGTGGCATCTCTGGCATCTGGTTCATAAAAATTATGAAACTCTCATAAATTTATTTGGTTTAAATCTGTTTCTCACATGTAGGATTCTGAATGTGTTTTGTTTTTAAATGACAAATGCTTTGTGATTTCTTGTAATGTTATCTAAATGCTTTTATATTCCAGGAGTCACCAGATGCAGGTGTCTCAAATTTTTTTCGGCCAGAAAATACATCAGTACCTGTTAAACCATCTCCAGACCAATTTTCCAACCTTATCAAAACTAGTCTACGTTATCCAGAATCCTTTAATCATGCATTTCATCAGAAAAGGTTTGAGTGCTTCTTGGTTTTGGAAGGCTTTAGATACTATTGACTGTACTAATATCCAGATGTTCAGTTTCAGAAAGGCTTCAGATATTTTTCCAGTGGAATAACAATGCAATGAAATACACCATTAAAAATAATAAAAATAAATGACCAATCTAACTGTTTAAACAAGAAAGATTCTTTTACATTCCTTTTAAATACTGTAGCAAAAATCAGATTTTTCAAGAGAGTATATGTATTTTTAAGTATTTCAGGATCTGAAAGCAACATGTGAAACTACTTTTTAAGACTTGTCAGCCAAAACTGTGAAATAAACTGTATCAAAATATGATACCCTTTTGTGGGGAGGCAGAAAAGGAAGTATATTTCTGTTCAGGTTTCTACTCCCAGCAAGGATATATGAAATAGCTTCTGCTCTATAGTACTGCATCCTCCTTAGGCCAACACATGGTTTCCAGCCTAATGTCACCTTGTATATGAGTTCATAGGGGAGAGCAGAGGCTGCATTGCAGAGTAATCTCACCTTCATTCCCCAACCGAGGAAAATATTCAGTTTCCTTATTCAGAATTATGAAAGAGAGAAGGAAATAGCTCACGTACCAATAGAGTGATTCACATTCTGCTTTATTAAGCTGATGTACTACTTGTATAATGCCATCAAGGGAGAACCACTCCACCAATCTAAAGGTAACAGGATGAGTAATACCAAATGCTGTTACATATGCTTACACAGTGATTTGCTTGGGTACTATTTATTGTATTTCTCTACTGCCTTTCTAAAACTGACCAAAGCAGTTTACAAAACTTTTCGCGCATAAAAATCGTAATAAAATAAAATATGATTTAACTTTAAAAGCAACTTTTAAAAGCCATAATGCCCATAACAGCAATCTTAAAAGCCACAATAAAAAGATGTTATTTGACCCCTTTCTTAACTGCAGAGTGAGGACCTGTCAGAATTCCAGAGTGCGTTCCAGCATTAGGCTACAAAACAAGATAAAGTTGTTTTCAACATGCCTGACAAGTGGACTTTTGCAAGGAAAGGTGTCTTTGAAAAGCCTCTCTTGCTGATCTTTTATACGCAAGCAGTTTAATACCAAGATAATAGCCCTTCCAGTAAGGTTTAGGTAGAAAAGTCACAGGGACAAACTCCTTTTTTAAAAGAAGCAAAATTTGCTTTTGTAACATGATACCAGTCCTAGCTCAGTTACTCTTTGAAAGGAAATAGAGAATGTTTTGCAGGAAACACATAATGGAATTAGTTTCTCAGAATATTGCATTATCATCTTATACCTAGGATCTGTAGGTCAGATCCTCAGAAGGCCTAAAGAACATACTTCAGTCTGACTCCCCTTTTACTTTGAGATTTTCATGAATACTGAAATTCACTGTTCCTTTATTAATTATTAGTCTTTCCTAGTGCCCATCCTCATTTTGATTATTTCCTGTAACAGTCCCCAAGCGTCGTTTACTATAAAAGTAATGATGCAGGTATACAAGCACAGTGCCACTGATGTTGAAGGCAGGGACAGGGTGGCAATGCTTTGGGCTTCCTGAAAACTGCTCTGGGAAGTTAAGAGAACCCTCCAGACCATTGTAAGCAGTGGTGTTGGGGACTGAAGTGGGAATCTGTGATCATTGTTTTCTGTTCCTGTCCCTCAAGTAGATCCCAGTTCCCTCCAAGAACAGAGAGTGCTTTTCCATTCACAAAAAGGACATTTTTGGATCCAACCCACTGTGATGTTCAGTAGAGCCATATAAGTTTGTTTACAGGTTAGATTTTCAGTTAGTACTTGGGTAGATTGAACATAGACTTGACCAAGAAAAACAGCTGATAACGTTACCACTTCTTATATTATTTATCCTGGAAAGAGCTCAAAAATATTTTCTAAGGAAGTATATTTTTTCCTGCAGTTTGTCTTGTTTTCAGATGCAAATGCTTTTGAAAAATAGTTTTAAACAATTCTCTTAGAAGATGGATGTCATGATGTGCAGCTGATCCTGTAGAAGAGGTACCAAGACCAACATGCTAACAAGACTTTTGTTTTTCAGCCTTTGTATCGTTCCAGTCACTCTTCTACTTTCAAATTGCTCTCAGGCTGTTGTTGATGTTATCATTGATCTGAGACATAAAACAACAAGGTAATTTTTAATTATGTATTATGTTAATGAAGCAAATGAAAATTATACATCCACACCCCTACCCCCAACAATAGTATCTCTTATTTTGAAGCAGAAGCCTTCCTTCTTTGTTTATACACATAGCTGTTCACCACAAACCCCTTACTCTTGGGAAGGTTAATTTAAATTAGTGAAAAAAACTACAGGCTAAGAGGAAATGCTATGTAAATTTCAAGTCAACATAGAAGTCTGCCAGACTATAGTAGTAATTGATACTTCATTTTATTTTCTTACAAATGCTTATACCCATACAATTCAATCTTGTTCTTAACTATCTGGAAATAAATGCTGTTGGATTCAGTGGGACTTAATTCTAGGTAAGTATGTATGCAGAACTGCAGCATCAAGCTGTCATCCTGAATACGCTTCTTTGGATCCCACTGATGTTAGTGTGTTCAGAACTGGATTGCTAGTTTTTAAGAAAGTGCCAAAAATTGATTATGATACATTCCACTTGCAAGGAAGCAGTTATGTAACAAGCATCTTCAGCACTGTAGTGGCTAGAATGTTAGACTTAGAAGTGGAAAGACCTGGGGTCAGTTTCCAGCTTCCTTTGGTCCAGTTAATAACTGTCAGCTTAACTTACTGTACAGAGTGGTTAGGATAAAGTGATTGGGGAGCTGTTTGCTATCTTGAGAAAGTATGAGACAATAGTATAGTAAATGGAATAAATAAGCAAGTATTGTTCTAGGGCAGGGGTCCTCAGACTTTTTCACCAGGGGACCAGTTGAAAGCTGCCGGTGCTGGGTGCATGCGCTGAGGCAGGAGTGAGGGGGTGCAGCAAGGCGAGGTGCAGGCGGGCGCGCAAGGCAGTGGCTTGGTTGCTTGGAGATCGTTTTCTCTGAGCAAGCGAACTGCTGCCTCCCCACATGCGTGGTGGGTCCAAATGGGCATTGCGAGCTAGATAAATGGGCATGGCGGGCTGGATTCTGCTCCCGGGCTGTAGTTTGAGGAGCCGTGTTCCAGGGGTTTACTTCCATGTCCCCTTTATGCTTTAAAGAGGATTCTCTGTTAGTAATAATCCTGATGTGATCTCAGAGAGGGCAGTTAATCCTACTGACTACCACATATTGGTAGTCACCACATATTGATCACCTTTGCTAAATCAGAACATTTTAGTACTTAGTAAATATGCTCTTGCAAAATTAATCATGTACAAAGGAGGAAATCACATGTTCAAAAATGTAAGCTTTACACTTCTGTTAACTGAATTCTATAAGGAAAAGGTATAAAAATGTTGAAATCAGTAATGATACAGTATTTTAAACTGAACTGCCTTGCAAAGCAAATAAATAAAGGAGCAAAAAGTTGGTAAATGTAAGACTTTATTTGATCCCCAGTATGCTTGGTTGACAGTCACTTTGGTTCAGTTATGCTTTCTTCATACACTTACAGAAGGTATGTGACATGTGCCTTCTCTTTTCCAGTCCAGAAACACTTGAAATCCATGGTTCATTTACCTGGCTTGGACAAACACAATACAAACTTCAGCTGAAAAGCCAAGAAGTGTCTAGTCTGCAGCTAAAGGCCTGTTTTGTTCATACAGGAGTTTATAATCTTGGAACCCCACGTGTATTTGCCAAGCTTTCGGACCAGGTTACTTTGTTTGAAACAAGTCAGCAGAACTCAATGCCAGCACTGATCATTATTAACAACATGTAATTTGCTGCAGGATTGTTTTAAAAACCATCGAGAGAACTGTTATTTACTACATTTCTTTGACCCTGCAACATTGGCATATGACCTGTTCAAAATATGTAGGTAAAATACCAACATACTATGATTATTTGTCTACTTCTGTTTGATAATGCCTGGACTGAATGTTAATTTTTTTTAAAAAAGTATTTCATAAATTAAATGGGAATACCTGTACAACTTTAAAGCTTCTCGTCATAACAACAGAGAATTCCTTGTATACTTGTCAAAATGCAGCTTTACTGCTGTTAAACCTTACAGCATGTGTTAATATAATATTTGTGGCTGTATTAGAAGGCAATTTAGGACAAAGCCCCTCCCCCCCTTTTCGGGGGGGGTCACACAATCAGTTGTTAATTACTTTTTTGTGAATAACTAAAATACCCATTTTTCATTTTCACTTTTTAAAAAGTGAAGTTGAGAATTTCTTCATGTACTGAAAGCCAATCTTCCTTGGAAATTGCATATAACTCCAGTTTAATACAGAATTTTTGAAACCTGTTTGGATATTTTCTCATTCATCTTAGTACAAAATGCACTATTTCACAACCATGAAATATTTATCATTTAAACTCATTCCCTTTATTATGTAACTATAACAACTCTGTTGATCTGTTTAAAAGATAAATTACCAGTTAATTAAGCTTTTCAGAAATGTATTATATTTATAACAAATGTGCTGTAAATAGAATAAAATGTGCTCCATATTTACTCTACTGATTTATTTCATAATATGTCTGAAATACCAGGGGGGGAAATGAGGTAGGTGGTTGTTAATTACTGGTGTTAGTAGCACTACTGAAGTTCATTGCTATCAGTCATTCCAATCAGAAGGGTCTCCTAAACTTTACCCTAAACTGCCATTTAACTCAAAGTAGCACTATGCATTAATTCAGCAGCAGGCTGCTATTGTTTAGATGCCTAGAGCATGCCCTACTGAGCCCCTGTTCAAATCTCACTTCACTTGGTGTCTGTAGGTTATCTAAGGCCTGGACTTGCCTTTCAGGGTGATGCAAAGAACTACCTGTTGCCTTCCCAACTGCTGTCACACTCTGGTGCCCATCAGCTTCAGCCAGCCTGGTCTCTTAGGAGACTTATAATTCAACAATATAGACCACAGCCCCCATGCTTTAGAATGTACAAAAACTATTTAAATTATTCACGTACTAACTTATTATTTGTATAAGGGACCAGGGGATGAATAGTTGTGATTTCCTAAGTAAAATCTCAGAGGGGAAAAACATGTCAGACCACTGAGGTGCAGCGTCATATACTAATTATTCCTTCTTTCCTGTGTATTCTTTGCCAGTTCTGGGTTCATGCCAGCTTCCACAATGAGTGCCTAACTTCTTCCCACTGGGGAAGCCAAGCCATCTTTTTTTTTATAAAGATTTTTATTAAGATTTTAAACTAAAACTAAAAACATCAATCATCAAATACATTGGACGTACTGGGTCAGCCCCTTACTACATATCTTTTTAACATTCTATAGTCATATTCAAATCAATTTATAAAAATTTAAAAACATCTTTAAATCTAAGCCAAGTCCCGTTTCTCCAGCCAATCATAAAAAAGGTCCCAAGTTTGATAGAAGTCAGTATCTTCTTTCTTCTTCAGTGATAGAGTCAATCTATCCATTTCTGCACAGTCCAGAATCTTTTTTAAAATCAGTTCCTCGGTGGGTAATTCCTCACTCTTCCAGTATTGAGCAAGCGCAATCCTCGCCGCTGTGATTAAATGTGATTCAATAATTTTTGATACTTTTCTGGTAGGTTTGGTAAGTCTCCCTTTCGAATGTATTCTTTTACTTTCTTGATCAAAATCTCCTCCTTCCAGTATAACATTGCGAAAAAGTCTTCAGCTATTTTCTTGATTTGTGTGTTTTGTACATGTAGTCGTCCTTCTCCATCTTTCAGTTTCAAAATCAGTCTCTTCTCTCTTTCTTTTTTTACTTTATATGCTAGCCATCTCCCCAGTTTATTAGCATTTTCAAAGAAATTCTCTTTGGCCAGTTTCATTTGCTTAGTAAGTTCATTTGTATCCAAGAGGTTCAATTTGTGCTTTAAAGTATTCATTTGGACCTTAAGATTTCTTTTTGTTGGATCTTCCTGCAGTTCTTGTTCCCGTTTCCTCAATTCTTCTACTAATGTTGCTCGCTCTTGCTTTTTCTTTTTCTTTTTCTTTTTCTTTTTCTTTTTCTTTTTCTTTTTCATTTTTGCTGAGTAGGTTATTATCAGTCCCCTGACATAGGCTTTAGCTGTATCCCAGACATTCTGTAAAGAAGTTTCTTCCACTTGGTTTATTTGAAAGAATACTTGCATTTCTTTGTTTATCTCTTCTGTAAATTTTTTATCTTTTAATAACACTTTATCTAGGCTCCATCTGAGTGTCCTTACAGCTCCATTCAGTGATATAGATGCAGGGTTATGATCTGCCCAGACATTTGTCTCCATTTCAGCTTCTATCAAATCTGGAACTAAGTCTGGAGTTATCCAAACCATGTCAGTTCTAGACCATGACCTGTGTCTGTTTGAATAGAAAGAATAATTGACGGAAGTTGGGTTTTTTTCCTCCAGGCGTCTATCAATCTGAATTCTTCAATCATGTTGGAACAAGACCTTGGAAGCATCCTCCTACCCATTTTTCCCTTACTTTCACTCTTGTGATCCATTCCCTTATCCACAATTGCATTAAAATCACCCATTACACACATAGTCTGGTAGTCTACTTGTAAGAGTAACGTATGTAATTTTTGGTAAAAGTTTCCTGATGGCCATTGCTGCGTATATTGCCACTAAGAGCACCTTTTTAAGTTTAATTGTAATTTCAACCTTCAAGATCCTACCATCCTCATCAGCAAGAATATATTTAGGGTCCAATTTTTCTCTAACATATAGTGCTAAATCTCTTTTCTTTTGTAATGCAGAAGATACAAACAGTTTTCCCAGCTTTAAACATTCCAGAAGTTTAACACATTGTTTCTTAATATGTGTTTCTTGTAAACAAATTATATCTAATTTTCGTTTTTGAAGTTGAGCAAAAATCCTTCTCTTAGATGGTCCATTTAGTCCATTAACGTTTAAGGAGAGCAATTCAATTTTCCCTTCCTTTTTAAGAGCCATGTTTAATAGAAAACTCCCTCCCTCCCTCCCTCCCTCTTATCTACTTAATCTTTGCCTTTACAGTTCTACCTTTTTTTTCTCCTTTGAGTCCAAAGTCTGTACTTCTTGTTGTGAATCAACATTCAGTATTTTTCCTTCAGAATGGTATGCTGTTATTTCCATTGCTTTGGCACCTTTTTCTCCTTCATTAGAGATGTCAGGTTCCACCTCTTCAAACATAGCTCTAAATTTTCCGTAGAACTCTTGTGCTTTAGGAATTGAATCCAATTTATATCTTACAGAGTTCCATATGAAAAATATTCCTTCTGGTGTTAGCCACTTAAAGATAATCTCTTTCTTGATCAGTTTTGTAGTAAGGAATAAGTATTTCTTTCATCCTTCTCTAATCCTCCATGGTATCTGTTTCAGAACCGTCACCTCCTGACAATCATCTCTCTTTACCGCTTCTCCCGTACGGCCTTCAAAACATCGTCTCTTATAGACCTTAGAGCAAATTTGACATGAACTTCCCTTGGAAGTTTTTTCTGGTATAAGTGGAATTGACCCTAAAAACTAGCTCAGTTCTCATACTCATGACCTCATTCTCGATTTCTAAAAGCTCCGCCAACATGCCAGTTATAAGCTCTCGCAGGTCTTCATTTTTTTCTTCTGGTATATTCTGAAATCTTAGGTAGTAAGATGCCTTCTCCATCTCTAATGTAGCCATTGAGTCCCATGTTGACTTATTTGTTTGCTTAATTAGATGTATTTCTTTATCTACTGTCTCCAATTTTTCACATGCTTGTATTTTTTGTGTGTTCTGTTCTGCTTTAAGTCGAACATCAGATAGTTGGGTTGTCACCTCTTTAACAGAATTATCCAATTTGTCAAGTTGCTCTTTTTGCTCATTTGACAAACTTTCTAGCCATATTGCCATCGCCTCTTGGGATGCTTGCCAAGTTGTTAAAGCTGTCTGTATCACCAAAGTCATCATTTGCAACTCTCTTAAGCTTTTTGCAACATCTTCTGTCTTAGGCTGATGAATTGGTCTCTGACCAGCTGAGGAGGGTGCCGAAGAGGAGGAGGGCTGAGTTTTTCTCATGATGAAAGTTGTTCACTAAAGAAGCTTCAATATAACAGCAAAAAAAAAAAAAAAAAAAAAAAAAAAAAAGAGAGAGAGAGAAAGGGAAAAAAGGGAGGGAGAAAAAATAGAGATTGAATAAAATAGTAAAAAGGGAAAAAATGGAAATAGCTTGCAATAATTCCAATAGCCACCAGGTGGCAGCAAAGGGCTATTTAAAAAAAAGAAAAAAAATGTCACCATCCAGTTTCTTTTTGGCAGGAGTCCCAGACAAAGGGGAAGCTGGCCAAAAACGGCCACCAACAAATTATATCCTTCTATAACTTAAATCCCCAATAGTTATTGTTTTACTTCTTCACCCCTGGGGAGATCAAGGAAACAAAATCTTTCTCCTCAATTTCAACTTTCAGTTTCTACTTTAAACTTTCACACAAACGTTAATCCTCTCCCCATATCATTTGCTGCTTAAAACACAAAACACCGTGGGGGGTGGGGGAAATTCCTCCTTCCATCAAGGGGGCTTTTCCTCCTCCTTTATGCCAATTAACAACAGATAGAGTTATTCCACAGGTAGTATTGCAAAAAGAAGGTAAGAATGCTCACCAGAAAGTCATCACAGTAGAGAGGAAAACACCACGTAATATGAAAAATATCCTGGCAAGTGTCCAGTTAGTTTTGGCAGAAGTCCAAGCAGATATCCAAAATGATTGCTATACATTTTAACCTTCTATCATTTAATTCCACAGTGGTTATTTATTTTAATTCTTCGCCCTTAGAGATTAGAGGAAAAGTCTTTTTCTTCAGCTTCAACTCAGATAAAAGCCTCCACACTCTTCTCCATATCAGTTGCCGCTTAAAGATTTCGGGAGGGCTTTTTCTTTTTTCTTTATGCCAATTATGAACAGATGCAGCTTTTCCACGGGTAGTATTGTGAAAAGAAATAAATAAAAATGCTTACCAGCAGTCCTGATGCTTATCTGGCTAAAATAAGCTAATTTTCCATCAGATGTTGAGGACTTGAAGGAGCTAAAAAAAAAGCTGCTCTGTGTAGTCTGGTTGAGAAATGCCTGAAATTCTCCCAGTGGATATGGGGTTGCCGTCCCACACTGACCAGAAGAGTGCCCAGGCAATCTTTCTTTGCCCCAACAGGGCTTAGATGAGCCTCTCACGACTCACTACCGAACAATACCGGTGTGATAACAGAAGCTCCGTTAATCACAGCCTTCTCATCCCGACACCATCTTCATCTCCAGGAAGCCAAGCCATCTTGTAGTTCCTATGGAGTGTCTTACAGAATCTCCTGAGAAAATTTTGACTGATATGTAACTATTAAGCAACAAAATATTATTGATAAAATAAATCTGTCCAGAGCCCATACATGGTTACTAAGTAACTTGGCTTAGCTAGGAGAATCTTCCTGAATGAAGGCACTGCGCAGGTACAGCACCCATATGTGTAATGCACAGAGACCACAAAGAAGAACTTGTATTTCTCTTTTCCTGAGCCCATTCCACCAATTGCTGTAATGAGGTGGCATGCCTGTAGAAGAGATTTATAGAGTAGCAAACTGCTTGATTGGATTTTAGTGCTTTACAGTTTGCTAGCTCTGCCAACCAGATCTGTTGTCACCATGAGATTATATATCCAGAATTGTTGCAAGTTCTTAATGCTTTACTATGATTGCTAGTCAGCTTATCTATATGCAGTTGCACAGAAACACAATGGAGGAAACAATGTTAGTTAAGTAACTCTTTTAATATACACAGATAATTCAATATCCGTTCAGCACAATGAAAAATATTATGGTTGGGGGGAACTGTCTGACAGGTCATTTTTCCTTCTGTACCCAGTCCCTTAGTTTAGGTGTTCCTTCCTGTAAGTAATGAAAAAAGGGTTGTGTGGATAAGGAGACTGTTAGCTTGGGGAAGTCCTTTGTATTTGCTAGTATTTCCTTTGGATATGTCTCAGTCTGGGATGGTCTCCATACTTTTCAGCAGAGTCTCAAGTGAATTATAGGCAAGCAATGGTCTGGTACTTCCCCTCAAACCCTTTTATGTACCTGTCTTTGGGGCTGCTAGAGAGCTGTTTAAAGGCAAATGCTACACATCTGCAGATGGTAGAAGGTAAATATTAACACATCAGTGGAACCTCTTTAGCCAGTTACCACATAAGATCTGTGTCCATGTTCACACATGGTTGCTCCTCCCACAGTGATTCATGTTATTGAGTGCATGTCAGAAAGTTGATTTGTTCATATGGATGGAAGTTGAAAAGGAGTACATAGGAGGTATTCTATAGTATTTACAGAAATAAATAATGTCATGGTTACAAGTCCTTGTTTCTGCTAGGCAAACAACTAAGTATAGCTCAGTTGTACCATAGTGAGAGGCTCCCTACTTTAAAAAAGATTAAGAAGAGTATCTCTGGCAATCTAAGTGAATAGAAGACAGTTATAATTATTTTTGACGTTCTTGAGGGCAGGTTGATTCTTCATGGGATTTTGTTCCAAACTGTGTCCTGTGTGAGTTGCCCTTTCAAATAGGCCATCACTTATTTCAGCTGATGGATGGATACTCGTCAACATTCTGCTTCACTAATTAGCACCAACACTTTTTTAGTAATAGTGCTATATATGCATAGCTCCAGCAGCTGTCTTATGTATACAGATCCCCGTGGAACTACAGATATATGTGTAAGTCTGCTTGTCTGTGTATACCTTACTGGAGGTGCTACTGCCTCCTTGGTATATTTTGAGGCATAAGCATATGAACAGTTGCCAGGCTATAGAACATTGGCAGAAAGCTACAAATAGAATTGTGCCATTTATAACTTCTGCCAAAAAAGTGTGAATAGATTTGGGGACATTTGAAAACTACTACAATGCCAATTTGAGATAATAGGAGTTAGCATGTTGAAAATATAAGAATAAAAATTAATAGAATAGGTTGCTGGGTGGCCTATATTACCACTAAACGGGAGACCAGAAAATAAGACAGTGAAATGGTCCTATTATAATATGCTTACAATTTCATACTCTCATACTTAAAAAGCCAGAGAAAAAACAAAGGGCTAGTTTTAGTAAGCAATATAATAAACCCATTTAAGACCATCTCCTCCACCCCAAAATGAGTTCACATATAAAAAAAATATTTTCATTGCTGTGACTAAATCTCTCTATAAACCTTTTGGAATATGGCATTATAGGTTTAAAATATTAGGACCAAACTGATTTCATTCTCGCATTTTCCTTCAGTAATTTAGGGAAGTAGTACACCATCAACATGGTTCCAAATATGAGAACCAAAAAACTAACTAGCGTTTTACCAGCACTGATGTGAGACTTTGGGAGGGCACCATGCACATATACACTAAAAATTGTTGTTAGTTCACAATAGCTGTATAAGGTATCTACAACAATGACTTTGAAGACATAAATTCCATTGTACTGTGAAAATACAATTCTATTCCTTTCATTCTTGTTTAGAACTTGATACTTTGCAGAAGCCGATGGTAAAGAGTCATTTCCTCTTGGCACCTTGCAGCTCTCATAATTATATCTGGTCCATGCACTATCTGGTTTTGCTTCAGGAGCATTTAATAGTGTGGTCCAGTTCTGAGCCCGGGAAATGCAGTTAGCGTCTACTTCTGTCAGGAGATAATCATAATTATGCATTCCATTTATTTCATA
>NW_025335438.1:21838157-21848050 GCF_004798865.1 Varanus komodoensis
CAAATGTTTTCTGCCACGGAACATAGGGTCATATACATTGCGATCAACTGAATAAGTGAAATTCAGCAGTAAGCTTTGCTCAAACAGGCCTCTGCTGCATGCATTTGTAGTCTTAACAATTTTGATGTGCTTCTTAGGAGGACAATCCGCCGCAATAAGGGCTGTCAATGGGTGCATGTCAATACAGAATATGCCTTTGTTGTAGATGTCCACAGTGATGGATGACAACTTTCCATAGCGAGAGTTATTCTGAAAATCCCGATGAGCCATACCTGAGAATTGCTGTTCTATTAGTTTAATTTGCAAGTTGTATTTTGTGTTTCCATCATAGGTATGGCCATCCTCTACAAGTTGTGCTTGGAATGCCAGTACATGTGGATTGCTCACAGTTACATATGGTTGAGCGCCAGTGCCAGGTTTGGGCACAAATGTGACATTAAAATAGAGCACCTGCTTCATATCAATATAATACATGTTGTTATGGAAATTTCCACTAAGGATCTCTACTGGACAGGGTTCCAGCGGTGGTCGCAAGCTCATGAGTCTAGATTGCACATCGATCGTGCATTTCTGAAAATGAAAATATACAGATCCATTGCCAGAAACTGGGTGGATTACGCTCAATTTTCCAGTGTCCTCAAACATCAGCACTTGGCAACTTACAGGTGTCTCAGTATTGTTCCTCTTCCCAAGGTGCACCATTTGGTTGGATGCCATTTCCAGACTTCCATAGAAAAGTTGTTTTATGGTGAGTACTGCAACCTCAGTACTGGTGGCAGCCACAAAGCATACACCATGTTCATGTTCAGGGAGAGATGTGTTTCGATAGCTGTCTGTGCGAAGTACATTAATCTTTGCTGATGTCAGTCCATTGTTGGAGGAGCTCAGAAATATGTTTCTGCTTGAAAATACAATAAAACCTCTTAGGCCAGGGGGTTGTAAGCTTAGTATTTTCTCTTTTGCATTGACATCCAACTGAAAAGGTGTGCTTGTTTCATTTTTCATATATTTGACGTTGCCATATGTGAAAAAATAAGCTGTTGTAGAGTTAGCTTCAATACTATTAAGAAGCATTCCAATTTCTGATGAGGAGGCAAAATTATAGACACCAAGCAGTTTACCATCTGTATGTGGCCTACTCAACAAAGACTTAAACATGTACCCTCCATCTTCTGAATAGAAGATTTGACTCTTACTAGCCAAACTGCCCGTGTCATATGCCAGAACAACATAACTGATTTTACTACAGACTGGATCTTCTGGAGCATAGCAGCAATCATAGTTCGAGAGCTCTGTAACTGGATTATTAATCCCAAGTGCCTTTTTCCATGACTTCCATTTTTTATAGAAATAAAGAAAGACTTGTCCATTTATTGCTAGGAGAAGCCGAGAGGTGTGCACAAAGACAGCCGCACTGATCATGGCAGGTGAAGTTGTAAGTTTCATTGGGATGGCTAATGGCAGCAGGCTACTTTCAAAACTATCTAAACTGACAAACACCTTCTTCCCAAGGTAAATGGCTGGTGAAATTCCTCCACTAAATTTATTCCCACATGGGTGCTGTAGTAGGCTAGGGTCAGTATGATTGAAAGTAAGGAAGTTGCCAGTTGGCACTGCAGGTGAATGGAAAGATAGGGTTGAATAAACTAGTCGCTTGTGGCTGCAGGGCCAGGAGTCAACATTCAGCCTAACTGGGAACAGCCAGAAATTCATTAATAGGGCCAGGTAGGTACCAGACCTGCACAGTAACATGATCTCACTCCCTTTGGACGGTTATATAACCTAATGCACGGGAGCTGGATTAAGGTAACTGCAGTTGTGCTATATATGGTTCTCTCAGAGTTCTCTTCTCAACTGTTCTAGAAGCTGGTTCTAAGAGGCAGTTGGCTGTGCAGAGTATGGGAGGGAGGAGTACCAAAAGAACGGCTATATGACACTCTTGTTGCACTGGTGGTTTTCTTCTGAATGTGCTGTAGAGTGTTGACCAAATGGTCCATGTCCTGATGTGCATATGCCCAAAATACACAACAGGGGAAGGTTTTCTTTTAAAAGGCTGATTCTCGAGAATAGCTGGCTGTCAATGAATGGTTCCTGATAGTGCACCTGAGCAGTCCTCAGCTGGCCCTTCTATACATGGATCATTAAAGGGTTACACTAACAGGTTATAAATTATAAAAATAAAAAGTAACAAGGTGTGATCCTTCCTACTTGTATACCAAAGAAGATGCTCTGAAAGAGGGGGGAGGTCAGGGTGCCATTACATAGAAGAGGAGGAGGATGGGCTGGGCTGGGCTGGTGTGGATTGTCCTTTGTTTGAGCTGCTGTTATCTGTCAAGTGCCAGTTAGCTTTCTCTAGGTGCCTGGTTAGTGTCAGCTTCATTTCAAGCATGCACACATGCTGATTTCTAGAAAAGAGGGCTTTTCTCAGGCCTGGTTATGGGTCAATGATTGCATGGTTCAGCCAATGAAAGTTCTACCTATTGACTGTGCAGCATCCTCCTCCTGTTTTTGTGATTTGTTTCTTATTTAACAGACTGGCACTTGATGTTCTAGCAATGATTTCTCATCAACGAAATTGATGAGCAGAATTAACAACTTCAAACCTATGTGCTTAGATCAGAGAGTCACAGTACACAGATAAGAGAATCAGTCTCAGGAAAGAAGTGTATCTTTCTCTGCTCTCATGCTTCTGTTACTGGACTGAGCCAGTCCACAGCTGGGGCAAACCCAGGTGAACCCCAGACCCGAGCCAAACAGGGCCTGAGACAAGACTTAGAGCCAAAATCAGCTTTATTCTAGTGCACTATAGAATAAAGGGAGACTAAAGGGGACATTCAGCCCAAAGCAGTGTCTCAAAAGTTGCACTCCAGTACATGCGTTTTATAGCCTAGGTAACCAATTAGGTCACCTAATACACATCTAATACATTGATACCTCAATGTATGCACCCCCTCCCGTGCTGGAGAAAGAGTCCTTTCTTCTGTCAAGGACCAGACATTTCCCAAGTCTATTTCTTATCTGCTTGAGATTCACACAGGCTTGCCATGTTCTTACTCCCTGCACATTTGCAACTTTCATGGCAGCTAGAACCAGCTTCCACTGTCCCTTTGATTGCTGTATTCGAGGTCAGGCTAGCGTGTTAGCTGTGGGTTACACAAAATTCATTTTGTTCGTATCTGTCCTCCCTTCTGGGACCGTATAACTGGTGTTTTTACTATGTGGCCTTCCTCTGGCCAACTACTTTTGGGGCCTTTCTCTGGCCAATTACTCTTGGGGTGTTTTGGGGTGCTGCAATTGGTAGCACTTCCTTGAACTCTAACTGAACTGTAAGTGCCATTTGGAAGCAGCCTGTCAGACACAAAGATAACAGAACAGAGGACAATTAACAACCTCTTTCTTCTTCCTCCTCCCTCCTCCTTGAAACATTATGTATCCTTTCATTTAGTATACAACAAGAAAGTGCATGCCATTACATAAACACCTTTACAACTCCCACAGAGAGCTGGGTGTATTACTTGTTAACTTTTAAATTTGTGATGTTTGAAAAGATGCTCCAAGCACTGCTTGGGGTGCTTAGCTGGAACAATATGCTGGATGTCTTTGTTCTGTGTGATAAATAAAGATCTTCACACTCCTGCTGGTTTTATGCACACCAGGACATAAAAACTACTCCTTTTTCTGGACAACAGCAAGACAATATTATACTCCTCAAAATGTAGTGATGACCCCCAATTTTGTCTAATTTACTCAGGTGAAGGCTACCAACAGCTTCTAGTAATGATTCTAGTAATATAATCAATTGGTATAACTTATCTCTATCCCTTCCGAATGTTATTTCTTTAGAGCATTTACTTGTATTCAAAGCTGGTAGGCTGGTATGCTGCAAAGGAACTCTTGCACTCCAGTGCTATCTTTATGTGACTTCAAAAAAGTGGTTTTATCATTTTTTGAACTCATTTTTGAGTTTATCCTGCACCTCTGCCTGATATTTCAGTTCTTGGCAAAGTTTATTTTCTTATACCCTTTCCTTTTTTGCATTCTGGGGTATGAGTGTTTTTGTGACTGGTCATCCCAACCACAGTAGAAAATTTATGCATGGGTGATGCCCTGATGGCAGCCATTTTATGAGAGCACCCACAAAGCTCTCCCCAGATTCCAAATGTATCCAGTAATCCCCATAGTTTGGAGACCTTAGTCCTATACTCATTACCTCAGCATATATGGAAGGGTATTTCCAGTCTTGGGAAACTTTGTCTTACCCAGTTATTTCTCTTCTGCTCAAAGCCACACATGAAATTGCAACTGAATTTCTATGCTACAGAAGGTACATCCTATTGGCAGGGACTCTAACCCTGACTGACCTAAAGGTTCATGTGTATAATCACAGGAGACAACAACCCACCAACAAGATTCAAAAAAGCAAAAATTCTTTATTGAGGCTTGCACCCAAAAATACAGAGCAGCCTGCTTCTCCTTCAAAAGAGACCAGCATCAT
The DNA here is from genome assembly GCF_004798865.1 of Varanus komodoensis. Taxonomy (NCBI): domain Eukaryota; kingdom Metazoa; phylum Chordata; class Lepidosauria; order Squamata; family Varanidae; genus Varanus; species Varanus komodoensis. The sequence goes on from NW_025335438.1 coordinate 21,842,653, forward strand.
TCACTAACGGACCAAATGTTTTAATACCTTTAAAATCAAACTCGATCATAAGTCATTTTGATCTACCCCTGTCCATTTATTGCTTCCACCTTCTGCACATTGTTAGCTCGGCCATGTTCCACACTTATCTTAACAGTTGACAGTTAAACAGAAAGATGCCGACCATTTTTATCAGCATTTACACCACTAAGGACGCTGTTTCAGTTGAATAATTTGTTACACTAGTGATACATTCATACATACAAAATGTTGAATTTCTGTATGACTTGGCTGCTTTTTGGGACAAGTCGTCAGCAATGTTACAAAGGGTTCAAGCACAGGGAATCAAAAATGTATAGCACTGGTAAGTTCTGTGGGCAGAAGAATGTGAAATCAAATTGTCAACATACGCTGGATCATGGAGAAAGCTAGGGAGTTCCAGAAAAACATCTACTTCTGCTTCATTGACTATGCTAAAGCCTTTGATTGTGTGGATCAGAACCAATTGTGGCAAGTTCTTAAAGAGATGGGAGTACCAGACCACCTTATTTGTCTCTTGAGAAACCTGTATGCGGGTCAAGAAGCAACAGTGAGAACTGGACACAAAACCACTGATTGGTTCAAAATTGAGAAAGGAGTTTGGCAAGTCTGTGTATTGTCACCCTGCCTATTTAACTTATATACAGAGCAGAACATGAGAAAGGCGGGGCTAGATGAATCACGAGTTGGAATTAAGATTACTGGGAGAAATATCAACAACCTCAGATATGCAGATGATACCACTCTAATGGCAAGTGAAGTGAAGAGGAACTAAAGAGCCTCTTGATGTGGGTGAAGGAGGAGAGCACAAAAGTTGGCTTGAAACTCAACATTAAGAAAACTAAGATCATGGCATCTGGTCGTATCACTTCCTGGCAAATAGATGCAGAAGAAATTGAGGTAGTGGCAGATTTTATTTTCCTGGGCTCCAAGATCACCGCAGATGGGGACTTCAGCCAAGAAATTAAAAGATTCTTGCTCCTGGGGAGGAAAGCTATGGCAAATCTAGACAGCATACATAAAAGCAGAGACATCACCCTGCCAACAAAAGTGTGTATAGTCAAGGCTATGGTTTTCCCAGTAGCAAAGTATGGCTGTGAAAGTTGGACCATAAGGAAGGCTGAGTGCCGAAGAATTGAGGCCTTTGAATTGTGGTGCTGGAGAAGACTCCTGCGAGTCCCTTGGACCACAAGGAGATCAAACCAGTCAGTCTTAGAGAAGATCAACCCTGATTGCTCTTTAGAAGACCAGATACTGAAGATGAAACTCAAATACTTTGGCCACCTAATGAGAAGGAAGGACTCCCTGGAGAAGAGTCTAATGCTGGGAACAATATATGGCAAAAGAAGAAGGGGATGGCAGAGAATGAGGTGGCTGGATGGAGTCACTGGGGAGGTGGGTGTGGGGTTGGGTAGACTCCAGGGGATAGTGAAGTACAGGAGAACCCAGAAGAATGTTATTCATGGGGGTCGCAAAGAGTCAGACACAACTTTGCAACTGAACAACAGGGAGTTCTGTGAAGGTAACATAGTTGGTTGAGCAGTGCTAAGGCATATTTATCCTCCACTTTCTTGCATGTGCAACAAATATATTTTCCTGTTTACCTGATGATTTGCAAAATATCATCCCACCTTTTTAAAACAATACTTATTTGGAGGTACTGCAGTTTTAGAGATTCCCAAGGTATGCTACTGAATTGAGTGGGACTTCTGCATAAAGCGGTTGAATTGCTGTTGCTTTTTCACAAAAGCACAAAAAATTTGAAGGACAACATTCAGGTAAGCCCTGTACATGGCATAGATGGTATAGATTACCCACTTCATCCCACTCCAATTCTGTCCTACCTACTGTTATTATTTACTAAAACGGCATTACAGCAATTCCATCAAGGATGTAATCTTACATGTACTTAGTTAGAAGGAAGTCTTTCTATTTTGCCCTAGACAGCTGGGGAATGTTTGTTTTAATTTAAACATTCCCAGGATAGCATCTTAGGTGACTATGCTCCCCCCACCCGCGGCACACACACACACACACACACACACAAGATCTATTAAAAGATTCAATCATTTTTAAAAAATATATATTTTTATCGCACTTCTGGTTTTAACCCAAAAATTTAGACAGAATGTCATCTAAAATGGGTGGGGGCAATGGTGGGGGAAGCATCTAAAGCTTTGAACATTGTACCCACCTCAACTTTCTGTGCATCCTGGAAATTTACATGTCCTTGTCAGGCCAGTTGGGGGTTTATGTAACCCTTCATTTTACAAATACACATACTGATACACCCACTCCATTGAAACATCCCCCAATAAAGAACAAACCATTTGTTCCGTTTCCAAACTGATAGGCACTCATCCACCCAGGTTTGTTATTTAAGGTAGCTAGTTAGATCATGCAAACAAGTGTTACAAAATTTCAACTCCTCAAAGGAGTGATTAGAGTTCCACTAAGCCTGGAACAGGAGCCTTGTAGTCCTAAATCCTTACCTTTATGCATTGCTGTGGGCTAATGATAGTACAAGAAGTGTGGACAATGAGGGAAGCTTCCAAACATATCAACTTCATGGAGCTCCTTGCAATCCAAAAGACACTCAAAGCATTTGAAAGTACACTCCCTGGCCACCACATTCAAGTTGCCACTGACAATACCTTAAGAATTCATTCCCTGTACAAGAAAGGTGAATATGGATGATTGATTTGGTCAATTTGACTAAATAGATCTTTGATTAGGTAGTCTTTCAACAGCCCCGGTTATCTGTGATACACATTGCAGGGACATAAACCACATTGGAACACTCACTCCAGTATGAGTGGGAACTTGAACATGTAGTTTTACAGTCTATTTTTCAGTGGTGGGGAATACCAGACATAGACTTATTTGCAACAAGGAACAGTAGTGGGTATCCATGTTTTTGCAATAGAGTGGGTCTAGGCAAAGGGTCACTAGGTGTGCCTTTCTTTTGAACTCAGACTATCTCTGTGAATGCCCCCATCTTGCCACTCACAAAAGTAGTGATGAAGACTCTGATCACAGATGTTGATTGCATTCTGCTTACACAGTGTCTTGCCCCACTTCTTGGATCACAGCAGGAGTATCACCAGTTACAAATGATCCCATCTCTTCTCTCCAAGGAGTGAAGAAGGTATACCATCTGTATCTCAGCACATGCAGGATGACAGCATGTGATGCTACCTCCCAATCTCTCTCTTCCTCTACTTATTCAGGATGTCCCTGCTCTGGCTCAAGAACCATCTAGTCAGTATCCCTATAACAAGGAGTGGAAAGCCTTTTCTCTCCTTTCATATCTGCAACTGATTCTGATCTAGCTGCAACTTCCATTCAGTGTCTTCCAGTTTCTGCATTCTCTGTTTCAGAAAGGTTTGAAGTATTTTCTCTCTTTGTATGTCTAGCTGAAACCTTGTTTTCCATGTTTCAACTACTGGTCTTTCTAGTTTTTCACATCCTCTGACATGCCAATATCTTAGAAACATCCAATATTCAGTGTCTTCTGTGCTACCGGTGAGGACTGGAACTACTTTTCCTAAAATGCAGCATTTCAAGGTGGCTTCCTCAGATGCTGAGTCTAAACTGTAAGAATTCTTAGCTGAAATCTTACACAAGCATATAGTACACCAAATTAAATAAATGAGATTTAAATTCATTACTAATAAATAATACCCCACTACTTTTAATGGCTCTTCTCTAAAATGGATTCAACCTATTAATAGCTTGTGCTCTTGGATGAAAAACAAGGGAATCTTATTATGTAGCAGCAGTTTTGGAAAGGTGACTCTCCATCATTTTTTTCTGTGTGCCCTTGCTATGACTTCAAATTTCTTCTAAATTTGATTGGGAAACTTCCAGATATGCTACAATATTATATCTTACAGTAAACGTTCTCACTCTTGGGTCCTTACACATATGAAATACAAGTAAGTTTGTCATGGTTGAAGTGATCTAAATATCTTAGGCTCAATCCGATGCATGTCTAAACAGAAAAAGGTCCAATGATTTCCCACATGCCCATGCCAGTCATTACCAGATCCTTACTGAGTATTCTAAGAACAGAAGTGAGGTCTCTTGCACTAAATCTAGTAGTATTGACAACTGGCTATGCTTGCCATCTGATCCCAGTTCTTATCAAGAACATGGCATGATCCATGTGATTCCATAAGGAAGCACTTGAACACAGTTAATTCTAATCCTGCAACACATTTCTTACATATTTCAGTTTTGGATCACAGAATGAGAGAGCACAGAAAAAGAAATGGAGGCCACAGTATTTCTTAGACTGTGAAATATTCCATGCTACCATTTGAAAAAGGCAGTATGTGTAAATACCTAGAAGGTAATTTTTTCTATCATGTGGGAAAGACACTACATTAAAAAGGAAAAATAATGCAATTCTTTCAGAAAGGACAGAAAATCTAGAAATATATTTATAGAATTCTGCATCAGTATAAATTTTGCTAATTTAGAATTGTGAATCAGAATATGAGAATGAAAAAGTACAGTTTCAGCTTTAGAAAACAGAAATGTAAGACACTAAAAAATGTAGCAGCAAGTGTAATAAAAAGAGGTTTGATGTACCCCTACCATTACTGGTTAAAGTTAATTTTAAAACAAATCAAAACATATTAGCCAAAATTTTTATAAAATAGTTTATAATAAAATGTGCTCATAGGTCAAAAGCCAGAGAACAAGAACCATAACAGTTCCTATGTAGATCTTGCTTCTAATAATCTGACATTTATTAAAACAAACCTAATTCTAACAATATTACTTGACATTACTTCTTAACTAAAACTCTATTTGTTATCAGTGCTGTTGTGTTAAGGTAAGATTTGTAAATCTATCTCCATATCAACTTCTTCGAGTGTCACACATTAGGACTAAAATATTAGGACCAAATTGATTTCATTCTCGCATTTTCCTTCAGTAATTTAGGGAAGTAGTACACCATCAACATGGTTCCAAATATGAGAACCAAAAAACTAACTAGTGTTTTACCAGCATTGATGTGAGACTTTGGGAGGGCACCATGCACATATACACTGAAAACTGTTGTTAGTTCACAATAGCTGTATAAGGTATCTACAACAATGACTTTGAAGACGTAAATGCCATTGTACTGTGGAAATACAATCCTATTCTTTTCATTCTTGTTTAGAACTTGATACTTTGCAGAAGCCGATGGTAAAGAGTCATTTCCTCTTGGCACCTTGCAGCTCTCATAATTATATCTGGTCCATGCACTATCTGGTTTTGCTTCAGGAGCATTTAATAGTGTGGTCCAGTTCTGAGCCCGGGAAATGCAGTTAGCATCCACTTCTGTCAGGAGATAATCATAATTATGCATTCCATTTATTTCATA